>NC_081426.1:73360818-73660818 GCF_949786415.1 Peromyscus eremicus
ATGTTATTCATCACTAAAGATGCCAAGTTCACCTAGTTCACTGATCATGACATTCTAAAATATATGCATTTATTTCTGAAATAATCTGATCATATTTTCTTAATTTGCTGGTATTAGAAATTTATATTGGCTCACCTTTTAATTTTATTTCATCTTGTAGCTACAAAGTAATAAACATACTATGTGTAAACATAAAGTAAGAGGTGAGGAAAGAGTGCTACAATATCATAGAGCAGAAAAGTCCCTATGAAAATATGCTTAGGGTAAAATTTACTTCATCATTTCACCAAATACAAAGCAAGTAGCATAGTTCAACCTTAAGAGATAGTTGATGAATCTTTGTTTTCATTGCTCTAGCACTGAATTGTAAATTCATAAGATCTTCAAAATAAATTGGCACACACATAAAATTAGGTATAGAATACTATTGTTAACCTTTATCTAGGGTAATAGAAATGTCTGTGTTTTGTATTTACAGAAAAACTAGATATGGTGGCACATAGCTATAATCTCAGCACTCAGGTGGAGGTAGGAGGGATTGTGTTCCAAGCCAGCACTGGCTTCATAGAGAGACCCTGCCTTAAATAAAAAACAATACAACCAAACAAAAACATCTAATCATAAACCTAAAACAAAGAAATAAATCATCAGAATGAAAGACAAGAGTCAGTAGTGACACATTTCTATTTATACAGAACATTTAAAAAGAAATATTAAAGTTTATTAAAAACATGTACAGCTTAAAGTTGGTCAAAATAAATATATTAAGATGAACTATATTTAAAGAAACTGTTAAAATAATAAATTGATTATTCAGCCTGTATGAGATATATACTAAGAAGAAAGACATTAAAAGGAACTCAAAAATAATTAGAATATTAAATAAGTGTTCTCAGATGTGAAGAAGCAAAACAAGATGTCAATTACTTCTCTTCTATTTTACAAATTATATACAACCTTAACAAAATTACAAAATTGATTCTAATGATTTGAGATCCAAGAGAAGACAAAGCATAAAAATTTGAGAAGAAAACAAAAACTTTGAGAAGAAAACAAATGTTTAGTGGAATAGAACTGTGAAAATTTGAGACCAAATACAGACAATGTACAGCAACTTTACAACAACAAGAGAGATTCAACAAATTGGTTTATATTGTTTGTTAGTGAGAATTTAGAATCTCATTAAAATGGCTTTTGACATTAATATAGAAGGGACAGTTTAGCCCACATTTTATATTTAATTGCTTAGAAGTACTTAACAACAGTGTTCTGAAATGTACACCTCATATTGTACCTAACAAAAATCTGAATACTTCAAAAAGATGGAAATTTGAAAGATCCAAATGATTTGTTTGCATTACTTGGAGGTAACAAATTCTTCTGAAGCATAACACATTTTGATGGAAGGGTGAAGTTCTCATGTTGAAGGAAAATAAAATATAGTTAATTTTGCCATAAAATATGAATGATTGTGGCCTGAGGAAAGATTCAAGTTTCCTCAAATACCATGCTCTAACAAAGTAGTAATTCCATGATGTTTTTATAACAAAGAACAAAGAAAGTTATAAATCAACCCACTTTTCCAGAACATTAATAGGTAGATCATCTAGGATGACAACAAATTGGGAACTTTATGCTTAAGATCTCAGATGCTATCTCAGGACATTCTGAGCTTTTGGTTTAGTAGAAGCTGATGATCTGTTGCCGAGACTATGCCAATTCATGGGATCAAGATAGACCAAGATAATTTGTAATTAGGCCCTGGACCTACACTATTCTGTTCTGTCTTTACAATCATTGAAATTCTAATCTGTCTTTTTAGAACAGCCAAGCAAGCGTGTCCACTTTCCAAGAATTTTTATACATTCACAAAACTCAGAAGTCAGAAAGGAAACAATTGATTTGTGAAGTTCAGCAAAGTTTATGTCTTCTCAACTATAATAGACATCATTAAAAAATAAGAACTCGCCGGGCGGTGGTGGCGCATGCCTTTAATCCCAGCTCTTGGGAGGCAGAGCCAGGCGGACCTCTGTGAGTTCGAGGCCAGCCTGGGCTACCGAGTAAGTTCCAGGAAAAGGCACAAAGCTACACAGAGAAACCCTGTCTCAAAAAACAAAAAACAGAACAAACAAACAAACAAAAACTCAAATGTCAAAAGAAGATAGCTTTAATTTAGACAATAAGTAGTGGCTTAATGTTCTCAGTACATATAGTATTCCTAAAAGTTAAAAGATATATAATATAAAGTTAAATATATATAATATATATATAAATAATATAAAGTTAAAATATAAATAATCCAATAAAAATATTGAACTAAAATAAATCATAAGCTAAATTTGTATATAGACATTTCACTAAGAGAAAATAAAATGGCTACTTAACAAGCAAAAATTTACTCAGACATACTCGGTAATTTTTTAATTGAAAGCTACTTTCCATTGAATAGATAAATAAAGCTCTTAAATATATTTTAAGATAGTAAACTGGTGGATTTGTTGAGTAAAATCTGGTAGACCCTTAATGTCAGTCAGACAGTTTCCCAGTGCTTATGTCTGGAAACATATTCTCCAAAGATTTGCCAGTGTGTTTACAAGTTATCCACTTGATTGTAAAGAAAATAAATTATAAAGCATATCAATGTGTAGGAGAATGTGGAACTAGTCACAATAATTGTAGCTTTTCTGTATAAAATGAAACTAGTAATTTAAAAGAATAAGATAATTATTCTAAACATAAGAACTTCTCTGAATATATTTTTAACTTTGAAGATCATGTTGCAGAAAAAAAGTAGAAACAATAATCCATTTTATCGTTCTATTTATATAAATAAGTGAATCATATAGTGCCTGTGAGGGAGGGTGTGTTTGTGCATATGCTCATTTGTATTTAAATCCATAGAACAGATTAGAAAAGATTATTGTGAACAGACATGAGGGCAGACATTCTATTTAACTTCTACATCTGCATGGTTTCAGTTTCTTTTAATAAGGTGTTGCTTGTGAAATCTTGCTAATTCAATCATGTTATTTCATTAAGTTCACTAAGGCTATAATCTTGGGCAAATCAGTTATCTCAAATTTTTAATTTTGTTATATATTGATATAAAACCAGTGATATTATCTAGTGGAATTATGAAAATTCCAATGGCTATTATACCAAAGCTTTTGAGAAAAACTTTGAACTGAAAGAAAGGAGTTGACTGAATCCCCCACATCAGCAAGATGAGATAATTTCTGCAGCTAAACTATCAGCTACAAGGCAAGACAGCATATGGAAATATGTCTACCATAGTAATATATGGGGGAAAATGTGGATCCTTGAAAGAAACAGAGATTTTTCCCACCCCAAGTGGGCAGTAGTTCAGTGGATTGAGAGTGCCCGAAAATCAATGGCCTTCAAATCTACTCCCGGCTAATGGCTTCCAGGTCTCAAGAACTCAGAGAGTAAAGACAACTGAGAATGGAAGTTTTTAATGTTTATTAAAATTTATAAGGGAGAGATAAAGAGACAGGAAGCAATCAGTGCCCTGCATATCCAAGAGTGGGTCCCAAGAAAGTTTCAGCTGAAGATCGCCATCTCGTGTTTAGCAAGCACTCTCTGGATTAAGGGAAGCAAAGTGGGCTTGTCAGCCAAGTTGGCTGCCCACAAGTTTCCCTATACCTCTCCTTCCCAGGCATCTGGACCTCACGGATAGCTTCTAGGCAGCTGGATGAAGGGAAAAGCAAGACAATCAGAAAGTATGACAGAAGCCATGGCTTCCAAACACTTCTGAGATTTCTTGATTACGATTAGAACAGAGCCAAGGCCATTTTGATTTCTGGCCATGGACAAGAATTAATTGAGGTCCCCGTTCCTGATCCGCTTGACTTGTTTGTATCTTCTGTTCTCATCAGTAACCAACAGCCAAAGGCACTTTTAAAACACAAATTTTGGGGTGGAAAGTTTAAGTGGTTCATATTTTACTTATATTAGATACAGAAACCAGAGAGGAGGTGATGCGAAGTGAATAAAGTTTGGGGGTGAGGACAGTACTTAAGCAGAAGGATCTGTTGCTCCTGTAGTAGTTTGGTTTGGTCCTCAGGGAATCCATGGGTGGCAGGAACAGGGCTTGAGCATGGCAGCTGAGGAGGGGTGGTAAGCCAAGGTTTTAGTGCACATCCAGGAATACAGAGCAGTCTTTGGTTGGATTCACCCATCTGTGTTAAACAAGCTTCTTCTCTATGGTCTGCCCTCACCACCACTATTCCCTCTACCTTTGTGATGAAACTTAGGACATCTCAGCCAGGATCAGCACTGTTAACAACTACGACCACGACTTTGAGTCTCAGATTTCACAAGTGTGATGGAGATTAAATATGGATAGATGCCGGGCGGTGGTGGCGCACGCCTTTAATCCCAGCACTCAGGAGGCAGAGCCAGGTGGATCTCTGTGAGTTAGAGGCCAGCCTGGGCTACCAAGTGAGTTCCAGGAAAGGCGCAAAGCTACACAGAGAAACCCTGTCTCGAAAAACCAAAAAATAAATAAATAAATAAATAAATAAATAAATAAATAAATAAATAAATATGGATAGATAAATCATAGTATCTGAAAAGCAGAATTCCTGCAGAAGAAAAAAACTCAGACTAATTTGATTTAGTATTCTTATTCCATTCCTATGACCCTACGGCTTACTTGTGGCATATCATATTATCCAGATAATGATGAATGACCAGAATAGTGTTCATTAATGCTTAAAATGCTTAAAATGCTACACTGATGTTTGAAACAAAAGAAAGAAGACAAGACTCCCTATTTTGTTATCACGAATCTTTCCTGTCTTCATCTTCTGTCTTGTCTCCTCCTCCTCACTTGCTAGTTTCTGCATAATCCCTGTCCACATATTGCGCAGACTGAGGGTCAGAGTCAGTGCTAGATTTGCCAAGGAATTGAATTAGTTTTATTGAACCCAACTGGGTAAAAGGATTGCGACTATTCAAGCATTTGGAAAGTGATAGCTTTAACTTTTGCACATGTTAATGAAAAACTTAGGTGTGAATTGCAGCTTTTAAGAGGTTAAAATTAACAGGTGCATACATCTACGTAGTTCGTGTTCTACATAGCCTTTAGATTCTTTTAAGTGACAGAACTTTAAATTGGCCAAATGCATCAAAATGGAAAGAAGACTTTAACCAATTTTCTCATGTACAATCTGAACGTTTTCTGTAAGGTGTGTGCTATTCAATCTAGTGATACTAGGAATGATGGCATGCTGTGTGACCTTCTTGTCAAGTGTACATTGCGTAACTAGAATTCTCTCTCATTGCATAGTGTTCATATGAAAGAGAGCATTTCACCAAACTACCCTGTTTTAGAATTCTGGCAATCTCTGGTCAAGGCATAGGCCTCTGTATTGTCGTATCCAGCAGCAATCTGGCTACTCCCCTCTCTGCTCAAAGGTTACAGGTAGGTATCTACTCTGCGTTTATGATACTCCTTCCTTTTACAAAATTATGTGTGTGGGTTTATGTACTTGTGAGCAGGTGCCCATCATATCAGATGCTCTAGATGTGGAGTTACAGAAGGTGGTGGGTGAGTCATCTAACCTGAGGGCTTGCTCCAAACCAGGGTCCTCTGGAAGAACCAACTGTGTTCTTAATTGCTGACCTGTCTCTCCAACCCCAACACCTTTCTTAAATCTTCCTTCTTTCGGGCTGCAGGGACTGCTATTGCTGGTCATAACTGCTTCAGTCTAGTCTTGTGCATACAGCTGGCATTTCAGTTCCATATAAGAATGTCTGAGAACAGGTTGTATTATTTAACAAGATTTTACTGAAGTCTTGGGAAAAATAGAAGAGAAATATAACACAAAGAACCTTTGAAAGGATGCTCAACAGAGCTATTCCACTTAAGCCAGCACCAGCACTACTCCCCGGTATCTAGAAGAGACTCTGACACATAGAAGGACAAAGTCAGTATTTTTGTGGTGTTAATGGAATTGTTTATTGACTCTGTACATTCAAATGTTTTCCCAGAGTTTGGGGCTGAGAGCCTTTCTGCATCCATTTGACAATTGCATGAGTGTTCTATTTTGTTTTCTATGATAAAATACTGATCAAAAGCAGCTTGAGGAAATGGTTTATTTAGCTATGCTTCCAGGTAACCATTATTATTAAGGGAAGTCAGGGCAGGAATTGGAACCAGGACCTTGACTGTCTTGGATAACTCTAGGCATTGTTAAGTGTCACCAGGAGAATTAAGGTTCAGTTTATTGCCTTGAGAAAAGTAGCTTTGAGAATGATTCCTGGTCAAGAAGTCCCAAAAACTATTATTTGAAAGTTAGCAAAACCAATGAAAGTTTTCCTCCTTCTCATCCAAAGAATTTGTTTTTGGAGTAGTGATTATTACAGTATTTTTATTGTGGTATCAGTTGTGCCTTGTTATTTTTGAGCACAGGACAATGCCTTATTTTAGTCAGGAATTACAGACTCTTTCTGATTTTCTTTCTTGCCCATTTTCTTTTTTTGACCTTACCTACTCCACCAGCATATAGATATGCTGCTCTTATAGCAGACCCTCCAACCATGAGTCAGTTCGCACTGATCTTGCAATTCTTCTCTCACTTACTAAATCACTCCATAATCCCCTTGGCTCTGTCAACCCCATGCTCCTCAGGATCATCTTTCATATGAAAAAGGGGAAATGTTAGTTCAAACGGGTGTACATTCTGCAATCATAGGCAAAGTGTTCTCAGGATAGTTCTTGAGAACTTTTCTCTGGATGAATAAGTAGGGCAAAAAATTCTGAAGCCTAATGAGCTGAGTTTCCCCCAGAGTTAGGAGTTCTCATTCTGAGGTTGCCTAGGGTGTGCTGGACAGAAGTCAAAGAACAGCTAAACCTGGAGCAGTTGGAGACTTAAATTGTAATGATAATAACTGAGACCCAGGTACATACATGTATCTGTTATTTTATATAATGGTTCATTGTAAAACAATGTTATTTGGGTTTCCATACTACCTAACACAGTATTAGTACATAGTAAAATGCTGATAATTTTCCTTATGGAGTTATGTGTTTATGGAACTTTAGTGTTGCAGAATATTTGTTTAAATATACAAAGAAATGTTGCATTTGTTTAACTATGTAAAGATGTGTTGCACTTGTTTAACTATGTAAAGATGTGTTGCATTTGTTTAATTATGTAAAGATGTGTTGCTGTTTTACCTTGCCTTCCTAAGGCACCTGACTGATCTACATTGCCACTAGTGAGGGAGGAGATAGAGGAAGGCCTTTCAGGCAGGGAGAGTAGTGGGAAAAGGAATTTAGACCCAAAAAGAAAGAAAAGGAGATGAAAGAGAGACATTAGGAGCCAGCCACACATGGAGGAAGCAGGAAGTTGGACATATAGGATGAAAAAAAAAATGGTAAAAAGCCCTGAGGCAAAACATAGATGAATAGAAACAGATTAAATTAAGTTAAAAGAACTAGCAGAACAAGCCTAAGCTAAGACTGAGCATTCATAATTAATTCATATTTCTGTAATAAATATCTGAGGAAAACAATTTAAAAGGATGGAATACACAATTTGGTTCACAGTTTCAGAGGTTTTAGTTGAAACCTGGATGGTAAGTTGTTTCTAGGCCTTGAATATTACGGTGGAAGAGAATTTGGGGCCAAGCTGCTCATTATATGATGCATGGAAATAGAGTAGAGAAAGGAAGGACTAAAAATGATACATACTTCAAATCACACTCCCAGTAACCTGCATATTCAGACCCACATCCCATAGTTCCAACACTCTCGATAGTTAATTTCAATCCCAAATCTATTGATGGATTAAACCATTGATTAGATCTCTACCTTTGAGTTGCAATGATCTGAGGGATACATTCATATTTTGCTTGACTAATCTACCTCAAATCACATTGAAGATCAATCTCAAAAACCATGTTCCTGTTGATGAAAAAAACAAAACTGTTATTTCTTATGCCTGTGTGTGTGAGGTGGTGGTGGTGGTGGTGATGGTTGGTGGGCAGGTGGATGTGGTATCGTATATATGTGTGAGATATGTGCATGTGTTCATAGGTGTACATGTGCTTGGGTATATATAGGCTCAAGGTTGATGCCATTGCCTTTCTTAGATCACTTTCCACCTTTATTTTTTGAGACAAGGTCTCTCACTGAGACAGAAGCTCAGTGACTAGGCTTGGCTGGCTGTATAATAGAGATCTACCTGTTTCTGACCTCCCCACCACAGACTGGAGTTCCAGGCACATTTCTTTATGTTTGGCTTTTTATTTTTATTGATTTTTTTTTTTTAAGATTTGCTTATTACGTATACAGTGTTCTATCTGTGTGTATGCCTTCATGCCAGAAGAGGGCACCAGATCTCATAGATAGTTGTGAGCCACCATGTGGTTGCTGGGAATCGAACTCTGGACCTCTGGAAGAGCAGCCAGTGCTCTTAACCTCTGAACCATCTCTCCAGTCCCAATGTTGGCTTTTTGAATGATTTTTTTTTTGGGGGGGCGGGGGGAACTGCATATAAGTTCCTATGCTTGCCAACATTTTACCTCCTGACCCATCTTCCCAGCTCTATTTTCAAATATGTTAAAGACATTTTGTACTGGATAAAGATAGAAATAGTAAATTTAAAAAAAATACTTTGCTAAAGAATATAGAAATTTTAAAGCTTTAAAAAATTGGTTTGCTGATTTTATAGCTGAGCATATTAAGTAATGCAATGCCATTTTATTTTGTCATACCAAAAGCATAAAAGTGCATGCTTTTTATCCATTCTAGAATCACTGTCATAGTGTAACAGTCTACTACAAAAAAAATTTACTAGTTCTATCTTAAAAAGAAAACCAGAAAAAAAATGAAAATGTCCAAAGTGAAACTCAAGTGACATTGCTCAGGCAACAGATTGTGAGTATAGAATTTCCTGTGAAGGGGAATGTTCTAAGTCATTTTTAAACATTTGATACAATCTCGGAAAGTCCTTTGAGAATTTTTGAGGGGAATCTAATTACTGAAAGCAACTGAAATTCATTACCTATGCAAGAAAACAAAGCTAGTTCATCACATGTGTTGTGTGTGTATGCGTGAACATGTATCTTATATTGATGTTATCAGTCTAGGAAGGATCATATAAGCATAACATGTCTTACAAGCCAGCTACAGAGTGGAAACACACTGTTATTTAGACTTGGGTGACAAATATTGTTGCAGGTGCATGATAAGGTGCAAATTTTTCAAATTATCACCTGGTTTGTTTGTAGGAAGGGAAAGTCATGCTTGCTTGGCAGAAATGTTGCGGCGCTGAGATACTCACAGTTTCTGTCTGAGCAAGACAAGCTTTGAACTCTTCCATCTGTGAGCTTGCTACCTTTCATTGAGAGGAATAGGTACCAATTTTACAGCAGTGTGATTGTAGACAGAAACAAAGGGGTTCTGTAGTTCAAAGGTGACAGTTTATTAAATAGTCTTAATTTTACAGAGTACAAATGCATTGCCCATTTTAGTCATGTTTTGTGTAATCCCTATGAGTACACAATTGATGTTGGGGACCGATTCCGGACAGCAGTGTCCTTACTTTATCAAACCTTACAAAGGCAGGAAGTTCCTGGCCTAACCGCGGGCTGTACAACTTCCTGGAATACCTGCTAATCAGCCAGCTGCAGGGGCCTGGGACCAAAACGACCTCACCCTCCTTTAGGAATTTTCCATCCTTCTCTCCGTGCTTCCCCTGTTCCCCCTCCCTGCCTGAAGCCCTGTTTATAAGCTTCAACACCCAGTCAATAAACGGAGACCTCGACGCAACTCAGAATGTCTCTCTCTTCCTTTATGCGCCTGGTCTCCTTTCTCTCTCGCCCCCATTGATCTTTCAGGAGGTGCCTCCTCGGGTCTCATCAAATAACCTGGCCCGCGGGGCCGGGCAAGTGGTGCCCGAACGTGGGGCTCGAGGCACGGTGACCTGCCGGACGACGGACAACGGAAGGGGCCCCGGAGAGGATCAGGGTAGAGACGCCCGGACTGCATCACTCGTGCAACGCGGGAGAGTCTTGAGGTAAGTATGTCGTCCCATCGATCATGGGCAAAAATATATCTAAAGAGGCTGTTTTTCTAAAGGAGATGAAAAGGTAATCTTAGGGAGAGAGGAATAAGAGTTAAGAAAAAGGATTTGATAAAATTCTTCCAATATGTGGAGGAGAAATGTCCCTGGTTAGTGATTAATAGACCAGGAATTCACCCTTTGACTTGGAACAAGGTTGGAAAAGATATTAACAAATTAATCAGAGATGAAGAAAATGTCCCCGACGCCTTTTTTAGTTTTTATGGTGTGATTAGAGATGTTCTAAAGGAAGCAGAGGGAGATGGGCGTGTTTCACATTTACTAGCCCTTGCAGAGGATTTTCTCTCAAATTCCCCCTGCCTGACACCCAAGGGTCCAGAGGTTTATTGACATCTACCGGTAAGAGCGCTCTCTGTCCTGTCTGTGTCTCTGTCATGTTACTTTTGTTTTGTATCGGTCGACCGATTTGTACTTTGCAGGCTCTCACTGGGGAAGACGTGTCCGGACAGTGAACCTGGCGGCGAAGGGAGACGTCCCAGAGCCCTAAAGCCACCTCAGAGGTGATGATTTGGTTTAGGAGCATCTTTGGGTATCTTCCCCCACAGTGGGAGGAAGTGCCACTTTGTATTTTGTCCCGGGAATTTGTCAGAGCCATTTTGTAAGTTTTTTTTGTATGTTTTGTTGTGATCATTGTTACTTTACTGTCTCTCCTTCTCTTCCAAGAAAAAAATTTTTTAACTAAATGAAAAAAGGGGAACTGCTGCAGGCCGCAGGAATATATCATAAAAACTCAGCTGGTCATGGCAAAGTCACTACCTGGAGGAATCAGGGAATTCCTCCAGAGGAAGCCAAATCCTAAGGAGTTTTTGGTGTTACTTGGCTTGTTATATATCAGCTGTATTCTGTTATAAAAATCATGTGTGCCTTCATAGTTTTCCCAATTGATTTTTCCCTAAGAAGGGCTAACAATGTGCACTGATCACTCTCTAGACATACACATTCCAGGCATTTGGAGAACAGCCCCAGGAAAGGCTTTCTCTGGAATCAGATATCTCCCCTAGACATTTTCAAGGACACAAGGAGACACCACCCAGGTGGTCACCCAACTTCCGAGGATTAACAGTGATAACCACCCACAAGCGAGTCTCCTAAATTCCACAAGGAGACACCGCCCAGGTGGTCACTCAATTTCCGAGGACTAACAGTGATAAGAGCCCACATACAAGTCTCCTGACTTAAGGTAAATTCCACAAGGAGACACCGCCTAGGAGAGGTGGATGTTAAGTAATAGCTTTACACAGTTTAGCTTGGACCCTCCCTTTTATATACCGGGACTTCCAGGGCACAGAAAGGAAAAGAAAAAAGAGAATGGAAGAACTAGATGGGTAAGAACTTGAGAGGAACAAACTGAGATGGGGAAGAACTAGATTGAAGGGCTAGAAGAGAGGACTAGAGGAACGAGATGGGAGATGAGGAAGAGCCAGATGGAGAAGAACAAGATGAGGAAGAGCCAGATGAGAGAGAAGGAGACGGGAGAGGAGCTGAGAGGGGAAAGAACTAGATAGATGAGAACCTAGAAGGGTCAGAACTATATGAAGGAATTAAGATAGAACCTAGAGGTAGATAAATATAGAGAAATCAGTCAAGAAAGGAGCTAGACATGAGAGCAGAATAGAAGCTGTGTAGAGAGAGAACTGTCACAGAATAATAAAGTGTATGAACAAAACAAAACAAAACAAAAAAAAAGGTGCATGTCTGACTGACAGGGATGTGGAAGGCCCTGATGTCTGTTTGATCAAGGACAGAGGTCCTCGACTCTGGATTGTTTTTGGTGTGATTGAGCCTGGAGAGTCCCCCCCCAGAGCACATCAGGCTGTCATTGTTCTTGGACTAACCTCCCTTATTTTCCTAGAGGAAGAGGAGGAAAGAGAGGCATAACAAAGGCCATCTCCGTCCCTCCCTAGCTCTCTTGCTATCAGGACTGCAGCCAGCCGGCTGCTCTCAGGAGGGTGGGGTGTGTGCTCTCCATACAGGCAGGCAAAGATGGGAGCTTTGGACAGGGCAATGGGGACTGCCTGCAATTGACAAAAACTGTGTGAACACTAAAGAGAGAATCTGACCCTCCCTTCCTTTACTGTGATAACTTCAAGGTCTCTTCTGCCGGCCAGCAGCTTCTCTTGTTAACCCTTCTCTGTCCTGGTATTGCTTGAAAAGAAATGTTAAATTACCAGTTCAAGATACTGGGAAAATTATGCTTTTGTTTCCACAGGAAAAATAAAAATTTACATGGGTTTTGGGCATTTGAGTTCAGTGGGTTTCAAATACTTGCCATCATTTAAGAGAATTGGTTTCAAATTATTGTTGGTTAAGATAAAAAATAATGTTTTTATAAAAAATGACTTGAGATATATATATAAGAAAGAATGAAACATGTTTCATATTTCTTTGTCTTGCTATTCTGCTGTTACATTGAGACTCCAAAGGGTCATAGTTGTAAAAATGTCTGTCTACAGGTATGAATGAAAAATGTGGCCACATGTATGTTTGGTTTTGAATGTCTGAGTTTGCGTGTCCTTTATGTTAAGAAATGCAAGTTAATACTAGTCATCTGGCTATTCAGATACTAGTTTAAAGCATAAACTGTTTTATTTTAATATAAAAAAAACTGAGAGGTATATTTGACTAATATATCTATAGGAGAACAAATTGCCCTGGTTATTGTTACGAAACTTAGAGACATTTTCAAGATTAGGCCTAGATTTGTTTGGCTCAGATACATTTAATAGATAATGGTCCTCAAACCTGTGAAAGATCTGATGAATATGGCATTTACATTATTTGATAAAAAGCTTACTATAGCAAACAGAGACTCTGAGCTCCCCAGCTCCTAGCAATGACTCCCAAGGTCTCCAAAAAAGATATGGAACAACGACAAGAAGATGCCACCTGAATTGTGGACAATGCTGTCCTGACACCTGTCCTGCCAACACTATGAAGACTATAGGAGCCTGGGATGATGGCAGTCTGGGTAATGGATAGTCTATGTTGTTTTTTAAATAGACTTAAAAGTCTGCACTCAGGTAAAGTTTATCCTTCTCAGATCTTTGATGACATTTATGACTGGACTAGCTATAGCTTTCTCAGCTTAGTAATTGATTGATCAATGAATTAATTAATTAAAGCTAATAAGTCTCTTTAAAAAAGATAAACAGATTCTAAATATAGACTTACAGATGCTTTTCATTGGGCCAAGGAAATTTCAGTCCAATCTATACTTGGTTCTCTAGATAAAAAAGACACTATGGATTTCAGGGCAAATTGATAATACTACGATTACTAAGACTATGGGTCTAAAAGTTCCAAAAATTCATAAGTTTTAACTCCTGTTCCTAGTTTATATCTGTCTCAACAGGTTTCCACTTGGCTGACAGATACATCCAAGCATCATTTGCTGGTGACAACCTACTGCAAATGACTATGAGCCCCGAACTTGCTGAAAGCTGATATGGACCAATTCAGCCGATATGCATACCATCTCTTCAGCTGGTCAATAAAACGTTCCCTCTTGTCTTTGACTAACATTCTGGCTTTCCAGGGCCTTGATAACAACGTCCCAATTTCAGCAGGAAGTAATTATAGAAGAGAGAAAACTTCGCCCCTGTTTCCCCCCCACCCTGGAATGTTAGCTCAAAAGGGAATTTCTTGTCATAGGGAACCTGAGATAAAGTTCCAAGTTGCTTGAGGATAAGAAACTCTGTCAGCCATCATAAGGCTTTTGGCCCTTGTGCTTCTGCTAATTACTGTTGGCTCTTGTATCACTGATGTCTTAACTAAATGATGATTCATGTCTGGGTACCACTAAACTGAGGATGCTAGAATTCCAATATCCACCTCGGAACCCATGACACACTTGCAGATGGCAAAAACTGAATAAGGGGAAGCTCGCTTTGCCATTGATAATGGGAAAACTCTTATGTTGTGGTCCAATTAGTCTCTGATATGGAATTCTTTGAGCAGAGAGACAGATACACTCGAGAACCTGTGTCTATGACTATTGCCCTCTTGTTAGGTATTGGGGGCATCACTGCAGGAATTGGTACAGGAACTACTGCTCTCGTGCAGAGCAACCACCTTATGCAGTCACAAATGGCTATGACTACTGACCTAGAGGCCATAGAAAGATCCATTTCTGCTCTGGAGAAATCTTTAACCTCACTCATAAGAGGTCTGGATTTACTGTTTTTTAAAGGAGGGGGGATTATGTGCAGCCTTGAAGGGAGAATGCTGCTTTTATGCCGACCATACTGGTATTGTCAGGGAATTGATGGAAAAATTAAGGGAAAGGCTGGCTCAAAGAAAAAGGGAGTTTAAAAATCAGCACGGGTGGTTTGACCTTTGGTCCCTGGGTCTTTCAGCGGTTGACTCAGTTTATCAAAAATCAGATTGATTCGGCCTTACCACAACACATCTCGATTCATTATCACAGAGTAGATTCCGAGGAGGCCAGCCAGGAGCCCCATCAAGGACTCAGATTCAGTGTCCTAAGGCCCTAACGTCCCCACGGTCCTGCTAGAGGGTACTCAATGACGGGAATAGTACAGGGCCCACGCCGGAGACAACAGCATACAGAGGTCACCCGAGACCGGCTCAACACGGCATGCTGCCGAGCGTGGGAAGCCCCCTGTGTAGCCTAAGACAGGGACTCTCTCGGACCACCCCGATCACATGGACTTGGTCCATTTTTGAGAAAAGAGGGGGAACTGTTGGGGACCGATTCCGGACAGCAGTGTCCTTACTTTATCAAACCTTACAAAGGCAGGAAGTTCCTGGCCTAACCGCGGGCTGTACAACTTCCTGGAATACCTGCTAATCAGCCAGCTGCAGGGGCCTGGGACCAAAACGACCTCACCCTCCTTTAGGAATTTTCCATCCTTCTCTCCGTGCTTCCCCTGTTCCCCCTCCCTGCCTGAAGCCCTGTTTATAAGCTTCAACACCCAGTCAATAAACGGAGACCTCGACGCAACTCAGAATGTCTCTCTCTTCCTTTATGCGCCTGGTCTCCTTTCTCTCTCGCCCCCATTGATCTTTCAGGAGGTGCCTCCTCGGGTCTCATCAAATAACCTGGCCCGCGGGGCCGGGCAAATTGACTCCATTCCTCCAGTCCTGAATTGATCCTGTGTACAACAGTAGGGGAACATTGACATGTCAGTTTGTTCGGTGAATGTATTTTGATTACTTTTCCTAATAACTGACATCATGGCTAACTGGCTGCCTCTCCTACTATTTTAGCATGCTGTCTGCTCATGCTCAGTGTCATCCATTGTCAATTTTTGTGTGTGTGGTACTGTTCTTATGAGCTATTCATATTCACACAACACACAGAAATACTGTATATTTAGATGTCAGAAAACCTTATGCATTAGGCAATATCGAATTGTATCAAGCTACTATTACCCAGAGGCTCATGTCTTTGGGTTGCTCCAAGAGTGCTTTTATTAGAAACAAAACTGAAAATCTATTTTATCAGTAACAAATATTATGAATTGCTATAAGAAATGCTTTCTAGGTTAAAGTGATGTACTTAGTATGGAAAATGTCCATCCAAATTGCTGAGAATAGGGAGAATTTGGTATTTGAAATCCTTATAATCTATATAGTGGCTGGCTGCCCTAAACAAGCAGTCTCCTAGGACCTATAACCTTGATTTTGCTTTCCATCTCCTGACCTCTGCTAATGCTTTTTCACACATTTCTCAATAATGACCGGCTCAGAGGGCTGCACAATTGCTTTTTCCTCCCACGAAAGCCTGCCTATATTCTCCCGGGCTTAGCTCTGGGGTTTCTTCTCATATTTCCTCATTTAAGAAAAGACTTTTATTACTTTTTTTTTTGTGTGTGTGTGTGTGTGATCCATTTCAAAACCTCCGCCCCTTGCTCTATCTTATGTTTCCTTGTTTTCTATTGACTATGATGACCATTGAAGTAACACATCAGAATCTTTAAGGGACACAATTTGAAAACTCCAGTCTAAAGCTTAGGATCACAAATCTATCGACTAGAGGGCTCCTGAACTCCCAGTTTTGTTGGCATGCTGTTCACATTACAGTTTGCATGTTAAATCACTATGTTCTTTATTTTAAAGGTGTTGTTATACAACTGTTACATTAGAAGTAAAATATTATTCCGTACTTTAATTAATGTGTGTGTGTGTGTGTGTGTGTGTGTGTGTGTGTGTGTGTGTGTGCATGTATGTACTTTGCTCATAATCGGACCCTGAGCTTTTATACGAGAAGCAAAGGTGCTAGCTCTGACCTTCTACTCCAAACTTCTTTTTCACATTTTCCTCTGGACCACTTTCCACTTCCACAACCACTGCATACTACACACAGGTACACACACACACACACACACACACACACACATACACACACATATACACACACACACAGACATACACACACACACACACACACGCACATGCACACACACACACACACACACACACACACACACACACACACCCCTCAGTAGATTATAGATAAGAAAGCATCTCGTGTGATGCAGTGTGGAAGAGAGCTGAAGTTTTGTCCGCAATTAAACAGAACTTTGGAGACTAGACACGGCAGAACTGGCTATTTCTCAGTCTCTGAAGCACTAATTACTTGATGCCAGTAGATTTCAACTGCTTTTGCTTTAGTGCTGTTGAATGCTATTATGTTTTCAGTTACATTGGTATTATAAATTGATCCCTGTGGATCTGTCTTTTTCAAAGGTAGCTTCATTTTTTCAAGTCTGGATTAATGCCATGGAATTTGCTCTTTGATGTTAATAATTAAAAAAAAAAAAAAAAGAACAAACGTTCCTCCTGGATCTCCCTTCAGTGTAATTTCAACTTAGTTTCCCTGTCAGCTGTACATCACTTACCAGTGACATTTGTGTCTACGGTGAATCTTTCTGGAATGTGTGACTCATTCCTGAACTGACAGAAATCGTAGTTACGGTGTGTCTGCTGTGTCTCTGGAGTCACTCATCTTTCTACGGGAATATTTTGATGTGAGTAATTTTCTGCATGCTGGTATATTTAGTTTCTTTCGATAGTGAAATATATATTACACAGAATCACTTTGAATAACTCTATATAAAGTCAAAACAAACAACCAGAGGTTTTCTGTTCTCTGTTTGTATATAGATTTGTTGCTGGGAATAGAACCCAGGGTCCGGTGCATGCTCGTTATGGGCTTTGCCCCTGAGTTATTCAACGGTTCCCCAAGTAAGGTACTTAAAACTGTCTTGATATCATGTTAGAGAATACAGGACAATTGCAAATATTATGCTGAAAGTAACATACTGAAATAATCTAAACACAGTCAAATGTAAAGATATAAACAGAGCAAATTTTTATTGTTGGTGATTTTATTTGGGCATAATAATAGATAAGTAGCTCTAAATTTTTGTAATTTATCTCAAAGACACTATCTTCAAATTTGATGCAGCAACATAGACAACTTTTCAAGAAAAAATGTTATTAGTTTGGTAGTTATGGTTTGGGAGAGTATAATTTTTAGGTTTATTTTTAGAAAAAAAAAGAGTTCAGACAATTCGAAAACCCTGGAATCAGTAAGTCACCTTTGAAATAATGTATTCTAACATGCGAACTCTAATCTGTGGAAATGATAGAGATTATTCCATATACTGAAAAAGAGAGTGATTATTATTATTAGAATTCTGAGGCGTTTGTTGTATTTTAGAATTCTAATGCTACAAAACTGCTCCAGCTGCCTTGAAAAGTTGAACAGCTTGCAGCAAATTTTCAGGAGTAGCAGAAATTAAAAAAAACAGAACTTTAAATGCAGCAATCTGGTTGGTTATTGTTTTGTGACTCAGTTATGTGGAAATTCCATCATTTCCCCTTTGAATATAAGTATATTGGAGGTGGCTGAGAACAGGCCTATCATCCTTAAGACAACCCATGCCATAACCACTACTTAAAATTATTAGTTGAATATGCCTATTTCTGGGAACATTTCATTATTGGTCAGAACCAATGGAGAATTTATTTCCAATGATATTAACTGAAAAAGATGATTCATCAATATGTATTAATGGTATCCCTTTGTATATATGATGATCGATACCAAAAACAATGGATTCTCAAATCCATTATATAAACTGACACATTATCATGCAACTTATGCACATTCTGTATACTTTAACTCATCTCTAAATTACTTATGACACACAATTAGTACAAAAATAATAATTGTACTGTATTTTAGGGGAAAATGACACAAAAATCCATGCAAGATTTTTCTTCTTTCCTTCCTTTATCAATTTCTATCTTTCTCTTTCTTTGTGTACTTTGGTATGAGCTTTTGTCTGTGTACATGTCTATACCACCATGTGCATGCAGTGTCTGTAGGGGCCAAAAGAGGGCATCAGATTCCCTGGAATTGAAGTCCTAGACTGTTGTGAGTCACCATATGGATGTTAGGAATCAAACTCAGGTCCTCTGAAAGAGCAATCAGTGCTCTCAGCTACTGAGTCATGTAATCAGTCCTTCTTTCTTACTTTTTCTTTTCTTCCTTCAAAGCAGGTTCTCATTATATAAACTAAGTTGACCTAGAGCTTGTCATCCTCCTGCCTCTTTCTTCCAAGTGAGATTCTGAGTTTATAGGTACACATGCGCATGCCTGGCCAGAAGGTACTTAAAAATATTTTCGGTTTGCAGTTGATTGAGTCCATATATAGATCCAAATGTATGGTCATGGAGCTTGCCCTGGACTGTGATTGAAGAAGTATGCCAGGATAGAGGGTTCACTATGCTTTCTATTTAACCTTAAAAGGCGTGCTTTAACTTGGTATGATATTTTAAAAGGTCTGATTTACTCGGATTTTAATGTGATTACTGATAATGTTCCTATATATTTATGGTCAACTGGCTACTTAGATGAATTCGGGTTTGGGGAATACATTCCTTGCTTACAGCTGTCATGGATAGCACGGAATAGGTGGCTTCAGCAATAGACATTTAGTTTTTCCTGGCTCTGGAGGCTTGAAGAAACAAGACTAAGTATCAGTGGGACATGTTTCACCGGAGGACTCCTCTTGGTGTGTAGTCTATAATGTGTTTTCATAGAGCATGTTTCTCTGTCTTTCTTTATCCTTGGCATTGCTACATGTTCTAACCAACTCTGGTGTGATAACAGTCACACTGAGCTAGCTCCTACTTTATCTTGGCATTGCTACATGTTCTAACCAACTCTGGAGTGATAACAGTCACACTGAGCTAGCTCCTACTTTTGCCTCTTTAACTTACCTATATTTTTTTCTATTCTTTCTTTCTTTCTTTCTTTCTTTTTTTTTTTGAAACATGGTCTCACTATGCATCCCTGTTTGCCCTGGAGCTGAATATGTGGACCAGGCTCGCTTCAAACTCAAAGAGATTCACTTGTCTCTTCCTCTTGAGTTTTGGGATTAAAATCATTTATCCCCACTCCTGGCACTTCTTTATTTTTTAATGATTTTTTTTTTATTAAATCTTTGAGAATTTCATGTAATATATTTTGGACATGTGTGGTGGTATTGTGTTCCCCAAAATATTGTGCACCCTAATAAACTTATCTGGGGTCAGAGAATAGAACAGCCACAATATTAAACATACAGGATAGGCAGTGGTAGCACACGCCTTTATTCCTAGCATTCCAGAGGCAGAGATCTACCTGGATCTCTGTGTGTTCAAGGATACAGCCAAGCATGGTGACTCATGCCTTTAATCCCAGGGAGTGATGGCAGAAAGTAGAAAGATGTATAAGGCATGAGGACCAGAAACTAGAAGCTTTTAGCTGGTTAAGCTTTCAGGCTTTGGAGCAGCAGTTCCGCTGAGATTCATTCTGGATGAGGACTCAGAGGTTTCCAGTCTGAGGAAACAGGATCAGCTTAGGAACTGGCTAGATGAGGTAGCTGTGGCTTGCTCTGCTTCTCTGATCTTCAGGCATTCACCCCAATACCTGGCTCCAGGTTTGATTTATTAATAAGAACCTTCTAAGATTCATGCTACAAACAAGTTCATCCCGCTTCCCGCTTCCCCAAATCCTCCAAGATACTCACCCACCTTGCTACTCACACAACTTCATGATTTTTCTCTCTCTTAAAAGTCCCACTGAACCGGGCGGTGATGGCGCACGCCTTTAATTCCAGCACCCGGGAGGCAGAGGCAGGCAGATCTCTGTGAGTTTGAGGCCAGCCTGGTCTCCAAAGCGAGTTTCAGGGAAGGTGCAAAGCTACACAGAGAAACCCTGTCTTGAAAAACCAAAAAAAAAAAAAAAAAAAAAAATCCCATTGAATCCATTTTTGGCGTTGGGCCTTGCCATATTCTTGGGTGCTGGGGTTGCCTTGGATTGTGTTTTATATATAAGATGCCACAACACTAAAGATTACTTATTTTCACCTTCCCATAATCAATCAAATATCAATACTTCCTCAACTAGGGGTGGAGTTTTTCCTGTTCACCTCCCCTTTGCTGGTACTTTGTCTGGCCTAGATTTTCGCAGGTCTTGTACATATCGTCACAATTGCTATGAATTCATATATGCATCTGTCCAGTTGAGTCCAGAAAACACTGTTTCTTTAAAGTTATCCACCACCCTGTAGTGGGTAGCCATTCCAGCTTTGATCTGGATGTTCCAACCCCCATTGAGGCTTTGGTAACTGTCACGCCTACAAGGCGGGGCCAAGAGAGGACCCTGAAGACCTGATATATGGATGTGCTGCCTCTCTTGGTTCCTGGACCCTGGATCTGGAGGTAGACCGAGCAGAGTTCCCCAGAGAACACCACCAGACTGCGATACGTCTTCCCCAGACCCTGCAACCTACATATCCCTTCATTTGTAAGTTATGCCACTAAATAAACCTCCCTTTTAACTACGTGGAGTGGCCTTAATAATTTCACCAATACCACCCCCTACTCTTAAAATTTCTATGCTCCTCTTCACAGTAGATCCCTCATACTTGAGGGTAAGAATGTGAAATAGATATTCTGTATAGGACTGAGTGTTCCAAAGTCTCTTATTCTCTGCAAGTTTTGACCATTTGTGGGTCTCAGGGTTAACTGGCATAACTCAAGAACAAGCTTTTCTGATTTGTAATGAGTGATGGACTGATAAATGTGTTTAGGATTAAATGCATATAGGAATGACTCATTAGGAGTCATTCTAAATGTACTTTATTTAGTAGAATACCAGGAGTAGGTTTTATCTAAAGGCCCATAACCTTCTAGCCTCAAGTTTTCAGTCTTATTAGGTTTGGGTTCCATCCAGCCCATAACCTTCTAGCCTCAAGTTTTCAGTCTTATTAGGTTTGGGTTCCATCCAATGGAGTAGCATTAAATCTAGTCAAGAAGTGGTTGGTTACTTCCATAACAGTTGTGTTACTGTTGCACCACTGGACATATGCACAGTGGACATATCTTTCCAGAAAGGTCATTGTTGTAGCTTTCATGACTCACAACAGGGTGATGTAGCACGAATCTTAAATGGTCTTATTAATAAAAACAAACCCGGCGCCAGTTATTGGGGTGAATGCTGGAAGATCAGAGAAGCAGAACAAGCCACAGCCACCTCACCTCGTCAATTCCTCAGCTGATCCTGTTTCCTCAGACTGGAAGCCTCTGAGTCCTCATCCAGAATGAATCACAGCTGAACTGCTGCTAAAACCCTAAAAGCTTAACCAGGCTCTAATTCCTGGTCCTCACGAACTATACCTTTCTGCCTCCAGCCATCACTTCCTGGGATTAAAGGCTCTTGTTACCATTCCTGGCTGTTTCCAGTGTGGCCTTGAACTCACAGAGATCCAGGCAGATCTCTGCCTCTGGAATGCTAGGATTAAAGGTGTGTGTGCCACCATTTTCTGGCCTCTGTATCTAATGGCTGTTCTGCTCTCTGACCCCAGATAAGTTTATTAGAGTGCACAATATATTGGGGAACACAATATCACTACAGGGTGAGGTTCATATTTCTCTGGTAATAATATGCACAGCATGTTTCAGTGCTATGAATGCTAGAGAGTAGTGACGAAGCTTCCAGATGCTTACCAGCATGACTTCTCCATTTCTCATGACTCAAGTATGTTGTGTTTACTGCAATTGAGTTTTATCATCAAGTTATGGAGGATAGCCAAAAGCATTGGCCATAGCCTATAATGTATAGTGGGTCTATGGAAACCCATTGTCCAACAAGTTTAAAAGAAGTAAACTATTCCTGGTGGTGTGGTTTCTATTTGTTAGTGATGATGTTTAGTAGGGGTACTGTCTTGTCATCATAGGGCAACTCCATTTAAACTCTTTTTATATATACATATATACATATTTTAAGAAGCTTCTACAGTATAATGTTTTTATATGACTTTTCCCAAAGGCCTTTGTTGTTAATTATCCTTTCCTATACACTCTCCTCTACCTTGTTTCCCCATCCCTCAATCAATTTAATCTCCTTGGTTTTATTTTTCTCCTTTCCCACTTTATAATACTATATTCTATTTCTCTTCCTTTAAAGATTCACCCCCCTCCCTGCCTTGATCTCCTACTAGCTATTTAATCTCTGTGGGTATTCTAAATGAAACACATATATCTAAAGCACAAAACTAACATCCACATGTGAAGGAAAACAGGCAATATTTGTCTTTTTTGGGCCTGGGTACCACATTCAGGCTGATTATTTCCAGTTCCATTAAAAAATGTGATGGTAGATGCTGATGAGGATTTGTGGAAAGGAGAACACTTATTTACTGCTGGTGGGAATTTAAACTGGTACAGCCACTAAGGAAATCATTGCAAATCTTCCTCCGACAAAGTTAAAATAGATTTATCACAAGATCAGCTATATCACATTTGGGTATGTACCTCAAAGTCTCAGGAGCTTGCTGTAGAGATACTTGTACATTCGTGTTCATTGCTGTCTTTTTCACAATAGACAGAAAATGGAAACAGCCTAGATGTCCATAAACTGATAAACAGAAAATGAATATGTGAAGTACTTACACTGTAGAATATTTTTCAGCTGTTAAGTAAAATGAGGTTATGAAATATGAAGGTAAATGCATAGAGCTGAATTATGACTTTGTAGCCTTATTTTGATGTAGATCACGTTGAACATTAGATATGTGAGTTGGAGAGAACAGTAGAATCAAAATAATGATACAATGGGAGTTTAGATTTATTGAACTTGAAATTCTCAAAAATTCCTCAAATCACTGGGAGAATAGATGTGCTATGAACAGTTTCTTTTGAATAGCATGGGCACTGCTGTTACCTGTTGGGAGTCTGTGACTGTAGAGTTTGGAATCTGGAATCATTTTACCTGTCTACTCAGTATCTCATGGCTTATCTAAACAACAAAGTTTGCTATGTCTCCTAAAACACCCATCCCATCTGCTGGCTTTTCTGCCATCATATTACAAGTTTGGTAACTTCCCATTTAGCTAGATTATTATGGAAACTTCTGACATAATATTTATACCATCCTCCCACTGCAACTCCTTCTGAGTCATTCCCAGTTCAACATCCAGAATGATTTTGCATAAATAATTCTGTGACTTCTTATTGGTCACCAAACTGAGTCAAATTTTATAAATCTTCTGTCTGTTCTGTATCGCTGCTCTTAACTTTGCTGTATTTCTGTTTCCTCACTCATCTCTAAACCTCTATGCTTCAGCCAGAATAAAATTACATTAGCTGAGGTAGTTTTCTTCTCTCTTGGATCTGGTACAGTGGACATGCTGAACTTGTAACTGGGATTCCTTTATGTACATTTCAGGTCTCAGTTTAGCTATCACATTAGACAGGAAGAGATTATTGACCCCTAAATAATAAAGAAAATTGAGAGGGGAGGAGCAAAGAGAGTCTTTTAAGGCACCAGAGAAACCTTTAAAGACAAAATATAGATAAAGTTTGTTTCTCCTCTGATATTTCACTCTTTGCACTGGAGTTAGATTTTGTCAGACTACGTCTACTGCTTAAATGTAAACTCAGTAGGAAAGAGGAACCTATCAGTTTTACCCAGTACTATAATCTCAGTACACCAGGGCTAAGCCTGACACACAGTAGGCTTTCAATATGACAGAAGCAAAGGAATGCATGACTGTCGGATCTCTCCTAACATCAATTTGTATTTGATCAAGGGTAAATGGCAAGGCAACCCCCGTGTAAACGTTCCTTCATTGTGTTGTATTCCCTTTGCTATCTTTTATTTTCACTCTCTGTTTCTATGCTTCTCTACACATAAGAGCTTTCTATGATTTTTTTTCACAAGAATCAGGTCACCACCTGTATTTTTTTTTCACTTGGCATGACACAAAGAGACGCTTGAAAGATGCTGATGTGCTGTGTAAACTGACTACTGGCACGGATTGAAGCTGAAATGCAGTGACAAAGTTAACAGGAAGGAAGAGAGTAAAGGGCAGAGCGCTGACGTGGTGAGCACTTCAAGGCAGCAGTGGCTGCTGCCATCACGTTTTCTGGCAGAAAACGGAGCTGGTAACTATTGTTGCTGGATTTCTTTACAAAGAGGGCTGACTCTGAAGCTGCGTGTGTGTTTGTGTGTGTATTCTATGGGAAGAAATGTCCACTCATACATCAATGCCACAAATAGAATGTGCCAGTGAAGTAGAGCTTATCCTCTGAGCAATCAAAGTGAAATGGGATTGAAAATGAGTGAAGTATGGAAAAGAGATGTACATAGAAAAGATTCCCAGAAGAAAGCACCAGCACCTCTGCTGTGACCATGTCAAAACATGTTATTTCTAAATGTATGTGGTCATTTTCCTAAGAGATTAAGCCCCAAGTTTTAAGCACAGTTGGGTGATGAATTTCATAACAGCATTACCTCTGCATTTAGAAGCTTTGAGGATGGAACATATGTATGCGTTGCATGTGTAGAGTCTGTGTTCATCATGCTTACATGTAAAATATTATAATAGATTTATCTTGTATAAAACATTATAATGGATTTATCTTGTATTTATGTTGTATTCCTTTGAGTAAACTATATATTGGACATATAAAGTCTTCTGCAGGTTGTGGGTAAAAGTTCTGGAAAATGACATTGAAAAGCCATAATGTTGTGGTATGTATAAAGATAATCCCAAGTTGCCCCACAGAGGAAATTCTGACTCTAAAATATAGGCAGATCTGACATCTATTGTGAATTATGTTTTATTTGGTAAACAAAATAAAGACTGAAAAATATATTTTTCAGTTACAAATAATAGAATGGCAGTTTAAATATTTTCTCAGAGAACTAAAGCATTGTCTAAAGATTACAATTGCCCTTTTCTTATTGTTTTCACAAATATGTTGAAATATATGTATATATATTATACATATACATATATATATTATATGTAATTACCATGAAGGGAGGAGTTGGGCTAGGAACTGAGGATATAAAAACAATAATTCCAGAAACTATTCATACCTTAAACATTATGGAGCTTTAAGAATGACTTCAGCAGGCTCATATTTTTGGTCCCCAGCTGGTAGAACTGTTTGGTGTTAGGAGGTGTGGCCTTGTGGGAGGAAGGAAGTGTGTCACTTGGGGTGGGCCTTGAGGTTGCAAAGGGCCCTGACCATTCCCAGTTGGTTCTCTTTTGGTCTTGTGTTTGTGTAGCACAAGAGGTAAGCTCTCAGCTACTACTCCAGCACCAAGCCTGCCTTCCTACTCCCGTGCTCCCCACCAGGACAGTCGTGGACTATGAGACCCTGATTAAATGCTTTATCTTATCAGTTGCCTTGGTATGGAGTTTTGTTACAGAATTGGAAAATAGCTGAGATAAACTTGTTGGTGGCTTCCTGAACACTTCTTTTTCTCTTTGGTGCCTGCAATCTTTTGAAATATTATAGGTTAGCATATTTCTTTGTTTAAAAATTTTAATGTTTCTTTTCATACCTCAAATAAACTAAAACTAGAAACTATGGTTCACAAGTTTCTGACTGAACTTGTCTATGTTTCTGCCTGTCATTATTTTCTTTCTTAACCTAATAAGCACTCATTTGTATCTTTCTCATGATATCATTCTGTGCTCTTATGTTTCTCCCTTAGTACTGCTCCCTTTGATCATAACACTTTAACCTTTTCCCACTCAGCAATCCTGTCAAACCTTTGTTTCCTTGCTCTGTGCACTATTCTTTGTAGTACTCAGCACTGTCTGAAATATTGCTAATGTAAAATTATCTAGCTAGCATTTATTTCTATGGAATAGAGGCGATTGTTTTTGCAAAGTGATATATATATATATATATGCATTACTTAAATAAATTGAGTCCACAGTGGTGCTGGTGAGCATATGTTACAGGCATGGATGAAGTACCTGGAACCACCCTTTTTAAACAGGAGTGCTTGGTACATAACCTGAGTGGTAGAAAAGGTTCAGAAAGTGCATCCAATGCTTCTGATTTGTTTGGGCTTCATTAAATACCTTTTCACCACATCCTTTTTAGCACTTAGGTGCAGGAAGAAATGGAGAATTTTCCATTAAAGCAGAATTGAATATTGAAAATTCTGTGTGATATTTTAATTTTCCTATAAATGTACACACCAGATACAGTCTTTAACATTTGTTTTTCTAAAAACAGATAGATATATGCCTAACAAACTTATTATAAAACTAATTTGCATAAAACCATTAACTCTAAAAATAATAGATACCATTGCTGAATAGAGCACCCATAATGTTCCTCTTTAATGCATTCGTATATATATATATATATATATATATATATATATATATATATATATATATATATGTATGTATATATATTCAGAAAAAATTGTTTTGGAATAAGGATTTCTTAAAATAAACTACATCTGTAACAGGTATATATGTTATAAAATAAAAGTAGCTCTCCTGATTATCTTAAAATCATGGCTATGTTTCAATCCTTACAAAGCTTTGCTACAGTGTGCCAGGAAAGAAAGCCAATTAAAAAAATGGTTTGAACTAAATGTACACATGTTAGATATGACATCACATATTATTTAAATAGAACCAAATGCATCTGTCTTATTTTAAAGACTGCACTTGCAAATACTAAGGTGCATTGGGAATGTTTATTACCTACAAATTTCCTTTTTACCTTGAGAGACAGTACTCAATATGATAAATTATCTTCCTGGTAAAAAATCTATTCCAGAAAGCCCTCTGAAATGAGCACTTGTTAAGCCAGAAGATCTTTAAAATGAATACATTTTATAATGAGAAAAAGAAATTGAAAGGTGAAGGATTGGAATAAAATGTCTAATGCTTACAGAAAAAAAGCTGGAATCTGGTAATATGCAAGGTTGTAAAAATTCTATATTTATTCATGTCTCATTAAAAATATATATAGCAGTACAGGTAACTTGAAATAGTAAGTGCCATGCTCAGAAAATACTTTCCTATATGTAACAACAGTACTTTCATTTATATGACTAACCTATAGTTTTGTTGATTGCTTTGAAGTAACTGTAAAATTTGAATACTGCAAATGAGTTTATAGGTAGACTGATTCATGGATGAGACTGCAAATTGTACCATTGAGTTCAGGTTGAAAATGCATTTCTGAGTGGGGTGAAGGGGCATGCAGCTTTAATCCAGCACTTAAGAGCCAGAGGCAGGAAAATTTTTTGTGATTGTGAGGCAAGTCCAATCTGCATAGTGAGTTCCAGGAAAGCCAGAAGTATGTTGAGAGATTCTGTCTCAAAAACAAAACAACCAATAACAAACAAGCAAGAATGAATGAAAGTTCATTTTCTACCATTCTTGGAACGAATATGTAAGACTATGCCTTTGTGAAATTTCCTTAAATGCAGATTTCTTGAGGGAAACAATGCATCCCACATATGACCCATAGAGTGACCAAGGGGTGTCCATCCTCTCTCCCTGCTTCCTTCTGTCCCTTTCCTTCTTCACTCTCCCATCCTCCTAAGGAACATGGTCTTCCTCACAAGGTTACCTTTGAAGTGATTTGGGGACTGTGTCTCCTTCTTGAGTCATATGCAGAGAAATTTGTCTGGAAGAAGAGGCTCTCGGGCAGCTGTAATAAGAAAAGCTCCTCTCCCTTGAAGGCTTCATCTTAAAAGCTCTCTAGCAAGGACCAAACAGCATCTGGGAGCAGCGCTACCATCCCAGGCAGCAATCTAGCAGCTGTTACTGGACAGCACTCCTCATATAGATGTCCATGTTATTTTCTTAGTCAGGGGCACATCTGGGGACATTATGAATCTGCCAGAAGATTAAAAACTTCATTTGCACTTATCGAAATGTCTGAGGGAACTATTTCCAGTGTGATAGTCTTTTGCAGCTTTTACAAGGAGGCATTTTTTTTTCAGAAGCAGGAGAAGTGATGCTTTGGAAAGTCTAACTCTACATTTAAATTAACAAAAAGAGAAGAATTTATTTTAGGACCAAAATAGAATTAAATATTCAAAAGTGAAAAATTGACGTCGTTATATGAACTAATAAAATGATTATTCACAGTCAGTTATGAAGCCAGATTCTTTCCACCTTCCAAGTCATGGTATCATTTGTAGATTTATTCACCTTCCAAGTCATGGTATCATTTGTAGATTTATTCCGTATATGAATCAGATATGTTCATACTTACATATGTGTTAAGTTTATTAGTGACAGATACTTGAGGGAAACAATTTAAAGAAGGATTTATTGTGGCTTACTTAGTTTTAGGGGTTTCAGAACATAACTGGCAGGAATGATATGACAAAGCCTAGTAGCTTACCTCATGATGGAAAAGGGGAGAGAAGTGGGGTGAGAAAGAGTGAGTAAAGGTAAATATGTCTGCAATGATGACAGGTGTTCCTGTTCCTTCTTTTATTCCTCTCAGGACCTCATATTATTGGTGGGTGCTGCTTATATACAGGACGGGGCATCTCTCCCCTCAATTAATTCTCTCTGAAAAGCTCACACAAATCACCCAGAGATGAAATTTCCTAATCTTGTATGCAATTTCCAGTCCAACATAGTTGATGATCTCACAGAAGTATGTTCTAAAATAGCATACACTTGAGGTATTCGATGCATGTAAACTTAATAATGTAATGGATATTTGTATAAAGATTTTACTTTAAAAATATTTAATGATGTTAAGAGCACTAGCTATTCTTCCAGAGGACTGGAGTTCAATTCCAGGAATCCACATGATGGCACACAACATTCTGTAAGTAGGGTTCTGACATCCTCCCATGGCTTCCTTGGGTACCAGGTATGCATATGGAACACAGACATACATGCAGGCAAAAACAACTATAAACATAAAATAAATATAAAAATAATAAATATATTTAAGGTAATGTGATTTCAAAGAGAGGAAAAACTGAGATATAAAGGACCTATTTTTGGTTCTCCAAATTGCCATAGCAAATGAATTTAATTAATTAGTTAATTTAATGCACTCATTCATTTATTTTTTTATGTGTATGTGTAGGTGTTCATGTGAGTGTGAGGGTGCATGTACACATGATGTTGAGTCCTCTGGGCATATGCCAAGGAGCTAGGTATAGCTGAGTCATATGGTAGATTTAATTTTAGCCTTTTGACCTGCTTAGAAAAGGCTAGAAGAAGAGAAGTTAGGACCTTAAAACTGTACCTTCCAGGGACGACAGCTTTCTCAGTAATGTGCATGCCTTGAAAACACAAAGACCTGAATTTAATTCCCAACTACTCATTTGTATTAAAGCTTCTAGTTTAGAGTTTGCTTAGGGAACCAGACACAGATCATCTGAAATAACACCATCCACTCTCTTATTTTGTTCGTTCTCTATACTTGTATCCATTCTACTTTATGTTTTCTATAGCTCAAAACAGTTTTATAGTAATAAAACTGTTAAATATCACTTTTAAGCAACAATTAAAATATATTTTTCTCCTTTAAACAATAGGTTATAAGTTATTCTGAATTTAGGTACTTGAAGTTACTGACTATTTTGGACTACAGTGACTAGGACTCAAGGGTACAAAAGCAGCAGCATTCAATAAATAAATTAATTTGGAATATTGGCTTCATTTCTTATTTAAAGTTGGGATATTTTAGTAGGCAGTGTGTTGCTTTTTAAACAATAACTCAGTTTCTCAATTTAATACATAAACACACATACATATGTACAAACACACACATTCTGTTCATATTGTATATGTAGATTTAAATAAGATCGTGAAGGTGTTTTAAATTAACTTCTAACTGAAAAGTAAGGATTTGTGAATTTATATAAATAAGACTAAGCCTTATTGTTGCTGGAGAATTTCTCTCCAGCTCCCGCCACCAAGTCCCGCCAGTTCCAGAGCCCACTTACAAAATAAACACACAAACTCTTATATTATTTAAACTGCTTGGCCATTAGCTCAGGCCTGTCATTGTCTAGCTCTTACTCTTATATTTAGCCCATTTCTATTAATCTTTACTTTGCCACATGGCTTGTGGCTTACCGGTACTTTACATCTTCCTTGTCCTGATGGCGGCTGGCAGTGTCTCCCTCTCAGCCTTCCACTTCCCAGAATTCTTTTCCTTGTCCCGCCTATACTTCCTGCCTAGCCAATGGCCAATCAGTGATTTATTTACTGACCAATCAACAACACACTTGACATACAGACCATCCCACAGCACCTTATTATAACAGATGTTTTTGTATTTATGAGATGATTTCTTTTTCTTTATGTTGACATCCTATGTCTTGAGAATTCTAGCCTTACATGCTACAATTTGCCTCTTCTTTGAAATATGATATATTCTCAATTGTTCCCTACTGGTTAAGCAGTCATTTTATGAGTGAAACAGTGTGTTTAACTATCCCAAGATGCCATCAATCTGAAGAATTTCAGTCTTTTGAGCATATAAGCTTTTGAAACTCAGTGCAAGATTGTGGGTACATTTTAATACATCCAGTAAATCATAAGACCTTTATAATTTTAGAATAGATTTTTTAAAAATATTATGGTTTTATAGCAATATTATCTTCTATAAAGATCTCCCTTTTCACTTAAACTAATTGATTGAATTATTTCACTACATATTTTATAGGAACATTTAAAATAAAGAAAGATTACTTTAAAATCTAGCATGTTAAATCAAAAAGTTGATAGAAGACAGAAGCTGAGTTTATCTCAAGCTGTCATACATATTGTAAAACCTAAGGATTAAAAAATATGGTACATTTATTTTCTCATAGTTTGGTGGCAAAAACAGGAAGAACACTACCAATATGCACTTTTTAGAAAGGCAACATACATTCTAATACAGGAGTCATCAGGCAAGCTGATTTACAATCCTCACATTGCTATTCTTTGCCATGAACTACCTGTGTAAGCTAGGATGTAATTCACATTGTCTATAAAGGATTTCATTTGGTATTTTGTGTGAATGACAGTATAAATTACTATGGTGTAAAAACACACTTAAAAATAAATAATGTAAAAAAAAATTCCTGTACTCTTCAGTATAGCCCTGTATGTGTGGCCCTTTGAGCTGCATGTAGCAAATGCATAATATTTTGACTTTAATATTTTCAAACATATATTTTGACTATAATAGATCCCAAGAGTCTTCTTGTGTTCATTGCTCCCAATCATCCTCAATATGACTTTCTGGTTTAGGTGTCCCTTAGGACAGTTTTTATGTCTTGACAAAAGATTATTGTCTAGAAATATTAGGCAGCTATATGTTGGTCCTAGGTATATGTGATGGTTTGAAAGAGACTGGCCCCCATAGGCTCATATATTTGCATGTTAAGTCCCCATTTGGTGAACTGTTTGGAAGGATTAGGAGGTATGGCCTTGTTGGAGGAGGTGTGGCTTTGTTGGAGGAGGTGTGGCCTTGTTAGGGGAGGTATGGCCTGTTGGAGGAGGCGTGTCACTGGGAGTAGGCTTTGGGTTTTCTAAAGCGCATGCCAGGCCCTGCGTTGTTTTCTCTGTCTGTGGATCAGGATCTAGCTCTTTCTGATCTATTTCTTCTATCAATTCTGTTCTATTTCTAAATGTGGAGATACTTCTCCAACAGCTTGTCTGCCTGCCTGCCACCAAGCTTTCCACCATGACGATAATGGATAACCCTCTGAAACTGTAGGTAAACCTCCAGTGAATTGCTTTCTTTTGTAAGAGTTGCCTTGGTCATGGTGTCTCTTCGCAACAGTAGAAGAGAGACGGAATGATGTAGATGCTTTAATTAAGCACGCCAAGGGAGTTATGTTCTAATGGTAAAGTGACTTTTGTCACTGAATTACTTCACTTTCTTCATGTGGTAGTTAGCTTTTATGATGGACACAATATTCCCCACTTCTTGGAATTGAAATCATTGTGCATCATCTTCCCCTTAAATAAGAAAAGGACTCCAACTTAATCATTTTTGGTGAATAGCATATGAGTGCTCTGGATAGTCAGCTCTCACATTAGTCATGGTTATTTATAGAATATTTTGATGCATTCCCTTGCCATTGATTATGTTGATTATATGCAAAGTTGTATCCTAAAGGAGACCTATGGAGAGTCCCAGATACCTGAGATTTGAGCAGATCAAGCCCTGAAAACTGATATATTGTGATTTGGAAGACAGAACAGAAGACCAAGATTCATATGAATAGGGCTAGATGTGGACTTCTGTTCCTTAAGATGACAGCAACTGTCCTACTCCGTTTAAGCTGCTTAATAAAATATAATCTGAGTAGTTTATAACTATATCAAATTTGATTATTACTTTCTGGAGGCTGGAAGTATAAGATATGGGTATGAGCATAGGTGATTCTGGTTACAGTCTGCTTCCTACTGCTTTTTGTATCTTCATGGGTACCCCTTACGTGAGAATAATTCTTTATTACCTCATGTAATCCTAATTACCTTCCAAAGACCTCACTTATTAAAACCATCTGTCTTAGAAAAACACACACACACACATCTGTCTTAGTCACTATTCTATTTCTGTGAAGAGACACCATGACCAAGGCAACTTTTATAAAAGAAAGCATTTAATTGAGGGCTTGCTTACAGTTTCATAGGCTTAGTACATTATCATCACGGTACAGAGCATGGTGGCAGGCACAGCACTGGGGAAACAGTTGAGAGCTATACCCTAATCAACAAGCATTCCTGGGACTGGCATGGGCTTTTGAAATGTGAAAGTCCGCCCCTCCCTGTGTTTTACTTCTCCAACAAGACTGCACCTACTCTAACAAGGATATACTTCCTAATCCTTCTAATTCTTTCAAATAGTGCCATTCCTTGGTGACTAAGCATTCAAATATATGAGCCTATGGGGGCCACCCTTTTTCAAACACTGTACAATCATGTTGTTGGGTAGTCTTTATATATGAAGGTATTTGGATGATATAAACATTCAGTCTCTAACAGTATCCCTGGAGGGTACATTGTTTGCAGCTTTATGAGGAACACAGAGTGTAAACATCCAGTATAGACACTCTTGCATCTCTAATCATCAGAAATAAACAAAAGATTATTGTTCTATCATATATGGACATCATTTCTAGGTATGTGACCTAGGAGTAACAACATTGTGTAGGCTTTTCTATGCCTTTTTAATTCCCCCTTGCTTTCTAAATGTAATCAAACTAGCTGTAGGGATTGCCATTCTCATCAGTCAGAGAGGGAAAAAAAAGTGATCCTAAGAAGAATGACTTTGCATTGTGGTCATAGTATGCTAAATAGTCAATTTCGTATATATAAAGTATATTTAAGATATGCTAATTTCCCTAAAATATCCACTCGTAAAAAAAAGTAATCTCAATCATTTGCCAAACTTAAATGATACAATTAAGTTGACCAAGTCAGTGTGACCACTCTACCTTCTTGCATAAAGGTGACCTAGAGGAGACTCATCAAAAGGACAGCAGTAGACAGGCTGGTCTGAAGGCAGCAGCCTTGATCTTCATGATGGCCGTCCTTCTGTCCCCATCTCACACCAATGCCCTTTGAAATAACACATTTTGATCTGCCTGGTCCATCCACATGGCTGTCGATTTAATTGGTCAGAGTCCATTGATATCCATGCCTTACTCATGGGTCTTGCTGTATAATAGTTCTGTTTGTGTGAACTTCTAGCACCAATGGTCCTTTTATTTGTATAAAGAGGAAAAATCTTTCAACATTATTTATATATCTATCTCCTCCCTGCCTCAAAGCACAGTCTGCGGCCTCAGCCCTCCTCCAGTCATTACAGCCTTCACGTCAGTACAGGAGCTTCAGGGTTTTCATCTTTCCCACTTTTCACAACTCAACTTCAGGGTGCATTTTTATATAGATTTATAAATGGACACATATGCTCATACACTGACACATAAATTTAAGAATTTTCCTTTCTGTTAGCAGTGTTATTATAATTAGTCTACAATAATAATTATGATAGTTTTTAATACCTAATAGACATATTTTGCTGAAATATATATATTTATAATACACACACACACACACACACACACACACACACACACACACACACGCCTCAGCTATAGATTAGTCCACTCTGGTTTCTGTCTGTGAGGAAATGGCAAGAGGAAAAAAAAAGTACATTTTTCCCTTTGGAGAATGTTTAGCAACAATAGTCTTCTATTCAAGCAATTTCAGAAGCAAATGATTTTTAAAGTTCTTTAGCTATAGTAGTATGTTTCTTGAATTGTTGTTCTGTTAGTAGTTGATATACTATCTAATGATGAATCTCAGACCATGGATGTTTGGAAAATGCTGGATTAAGCATGGTCATCTCGGTAAATACTAAACTTTACTATGATTATGTTAAATGAATAGTTACAATTCAAAAAAGCATGCTAGAATTAAATTGTGAGTATGTGGTGGTAGATATAGGATAGACTATTAGTCCAAAATACAAAACCATTATTTTCAGATAATGAGTCATAACTGAAGAGAAAAATAAAAAAAGGAAGGAAGGAACGAAGGAAGGAAGGAAGGAAGGAAGGAAGGAAAGGAAGAAAGAAAGAAGGCATATAGGAGCACATGTTGCTTTGTTAATGAAGTAAAAGAGATATAAAAAATGTTCTCTGGATAGAAAATTATGAGCATTTCTTCATGCTTTCATATTTACCTATTGTGTTACGTACTTACAGTTGTTGATGGTGATGAGAGAGATGAAGGGAGTGGAAAGGCACTTGTTGGGAGTGGTATTTAGGATAAAGAGACTGTCATCTCAGAAGAGATACTGAAGGCCAAAGTAAATAATGAAGATTAACATATGTAAGCTACACAACTGTTGGAGGGCAGATCTAGGTGAGGCACCTTAGTGAGCACAAAGCTGAGGAGCTTTGGTCAAGCACTTCTATGCATAGCAATGGCATTTACATCTTTAAAAAGTGAGGCACTGATGAATTGGGTTATTTATATAACAAAACTGTTATGACTCTTTGGTGTAAGAGTCCTTGAAGAATTACAAGATCCTTGAATGTTAATGGGCACACAAACATGATCAGCAAGTAGTTTGTGAGAGAACAGATCAAAGCTTAAAGGGTGTTCTTTTCCTTACCAACTCTATCTCTTAAATACTTCTTCAGTTGTGGTATCATCTCCATTGGCCAAGTTAATTCTGATATTTCCTTTATTTCTAATCTAGAGGCTGGAGACTGTGGACCCTTGTTTAATCTAGAGGTTGGAGACTGTGGACCCTTGTTTATCTTACTCAATTTTCCACTTCATCACTGGTGTTTTCTTCTAAATTGTAACATTGATCCTGTTGCTGCAGGGTTCATCTGTGGTTGCTGCGGAAGTTACAGGGCAAAGGCTAAACTTGTGTGCTGAGTGATATTTTTATACCTCAGCTACTTCATGACTCTATGCTTTCACATTTGTTCTTCCTTCCCCTAAACCCTCTGCACATCTGTCCTCTAGACAGGCTGCTAAAACGACCAGGTTTTATGGAAATGAAATGGAGTTAAAGTATCTATAAGGTGTATATTTAACCTCACTAACATACTTGTTTTCAATTAAATAGTTATCTAAAGTCTTAAGGATATTTTCAGGTTCCTTTGTGTTCTTTGGGAAAAAAAAACCTTATAATATTCTCAATAAATTTAAATGAAAATACTTTTAATACTTCTAGGAAATAAAATGAAAATATCATTAACAAGTTATTCTACCTACCAGACATGGAGAATTGGAAAACAGCAAGGACTTTAAGTGTTTAATGAGGACTATGAAATGAGAAATACCAAGTTAAGTGGTTCTTAATAATAATTATGACTAACACAGTATGCTTGCAATTGATATTTTATTGTGCTATAAATCTTGCAGCCACTTTCCTACATAAATATGAAAGAGGGTTTAAAGTACTTGCTAGACGAGATTACATTTAAACTCTTTTCTGAGAGGATTTTACTAGGTTGAAGTCACACAAAGCAGTTACTCTCATTAATCAGGGAGGGAAAAAATCACCATAGCCAAAAAAAATTCAACCAATAAACAAACAAACAAACAAACAAATAAATATCCAAAATAAAATAACCACAAAAACAAACAAAAATACCCCACAAAATCCAAAGGCTAATCATCTCTGAAAACCAAGTTTTACAGGAGCACCAACTCCTCCTGACACATAATTTTCCTATTATGTTAGTGAACCAGAGAACCACTGGTCCTGAGCTGATTACAATATATAGATGAATAATTGTAAATTAACTGCAATTAGTTAAGAGCATCACAGAAGGAGACATCATTTGGTACTATGAGCGTTTTCTACTTGTCTGCACTACAGAGTGTTAAGTGGATGATAATCCTTAGTTACATCAAAACAGGATGTAAGGAATAGGTACTTTTTTGGTTTCTTTGCGAAGACAAGCTCAAACAGCATCCTCTTCATGTCGAGCATCTTAGCTTGGCCTGTCTTGTCTAACACAGAACATTCTCCTTCCCAGCAAAATCACAGTAAAAGAACAGTGGCTGCTTTACAAGAATTCAGTAGGTTCAGTTTCTTTCCCTGGAGGTGCCTTCTTTCAGGGATGCCCCAGAGTGAAAAACGTAAAGAAAAATGTCTTCCAAACATTTAAAAAAATATGGGATTGCTTTTCTGTCCACATCCACATGAACCCATCAGAAAGGTAGAATGCCTACATGAAGGGAACAGGTGCTGTTCTAAATGGATGACCCACAGTATCACAAAGAAAACTGCAAGAGTCCACAATGCTACTTGTCAAGCTCATAGCATTACTGTCACTAGAGCAGGAAAGGGCCAGTTCATGCCAAGAGTGTGAAACATGGGTACTGAATCTACTCCATAGTCAATAGAGGAAGTGCTCAGGAAAAATGCTTAAGTCAGAGCCAGGTTCACTGGGTTCCCTGAAGAGTGTGTCTGCTCCACCCAGGGATACACACTGTGAGAATGAGTGGAAAGTAGAGTGATGTGTGGCGGTCCATCCTTATGAATTCACAGCATAGCATAAATTTTATAAAAAATGTGAATTCTTCACACGAAAAATACTATAAATGTATTTTTAAAAAAAAACTATGATGGGGAGATTATGGGCCCAAGGGACACACATTGTCATTGTTCCCATAAATGGACATGTCAGTCTGCCTTCTAAATATTAATGTTTATAAACATAGATTGTCACTGCTCTCATTCTGGAGCAGAGAAGTTCCTTGTGCAGAGGGTCATGGTCAGTAACCCTTCTTCCAGAGGGGGTGTTGACTATCACTGGTAGAGGGGATGTTATTTTCTTTAATGATGTAGCCCCTGTGAGACTGGTTGAAAAGAATTCCAGAGGGAAAGCCAAAAATATAGAGATGAGAATAGGGAAAGTAATTCATAAGCATGATACCACATAAGTGTATATGAACATGTCAAAAAATAGAGAAAAAACTAACACAAGAGTATGGATTATAAAATTAATGCTTTGATCATTGTCTTAACTAAATGTGAATGACCATTCCCCAAAAGGATATTTAAAACAAACTCCGTGCCCTAACAAATTGGGTCATGGCCCTCGTAGTAAAATTTTGTATTTTTCTTGCTGAAGATGTTTGTACTGATCATGGCTCTTAAAGGAAAGTGTGATTCAAGCATTCAGCTCAATTTCTGTTAAACTTGTCACCGTGAGAACCGAGTGCTGATTGGGCAGGAAGCACTCACTTTGGATCAGTACTGCTCCACATGCATGGGTAATTCCCTTGGCTTATGTGATCCGTTTATTTCTCCTTCCCAGGTTTTTCTCTGAGCTTTTTTTTTTTCTCTTTAATTTCCATTTCTCCCACTAATCACTGTCAAGTTTTTCTTAGATCAGCCTTACTTCTTTATTATCTCCTGTATTCAGGAGGCAAGAATAATGCTAAGGAAAGATGACAGATTAAAAAGATAAACTGTAGAACAAGGGGCAGGACCAAAGTAGCAAGAGGTATTAATGGAGATGGAAGTAAAGAGATACAGCTAAATAGTCTTATACCTGATAGAAATAAAAACTAGCTCACCGGTCACTACTTCACTAACCTCTTTTCCTGATATACACTTTAAGATGGATGCCCTTATCCATATCCTTCCCTTGATCTTGTAGATTAGATTGTGCTTCTTTCTTCCACACACCTTTTTCAATACCCAGGAATGAGACACTACCTCACACCCCCATCGCTTAAGTCACATCAGCACGTGTCGTGTATGACTGTCTCCTGATACTACTGGAATTTACTTTATCTCATCTCGTGTTTGGTGTCTGTCTCCTTCAAATCAAAGGGAACCTCGGTGTGGGCAGGCTTTGTGATTTTACCTGTTCTCAGTTCCTGTGAACTGCTGACATCTAAGGCAGATTCAAATGAAAAATAGCTCCACAACTCTAGGCTCTTTTTACTTCATAAAGAATCATAGTTCAGATAGCACGAGGGAGAAGGAGGAAATGACTGAACAGTTATATAAATCCCACGAACTATAAGCAATATACTAGTTCAGAGATGACAGAATTGAGATCACGAAGAGGATTTTGGGATGACTTCATAAAGAATATATGAGCTTCAACATGACCTCTGGAGAGCAGGCAGGGAGAAGAAAGGGCTTTTGAATACAAGTGCCACAGGCAGAACATGGGTCTAACGATTAGCTTTAAATATATTTTATAAAGTTAAATGCACTGTTTTTCCCACCACTCCTTTCCATTTTTTTTAAGTACAAGAGTGCCATTTTAAATTATACTCTCAAGTATTTTTTTTCTACTTTTATTTATTGGGTGTGCATGTGTGCCCCATGGGTTTTTGTGTGTACATGAAGGTCAGAGTTCTCTCCTTTATACCATGCAGGCTCTGGAGGTTGAACTCAGGTTGTAAGCTTGGCGGTTAGTGCCTTTACACACTGAGCAGTCTCACTTGGCTCTACTCCTAAGTTTTTATAGGTGAGCCCAAGCCCAGACTTTATAACAGCATGGCTTCCTGAAGGAACTGGACTTGAAGGCATCACTTGTCTCTGTGCTGAAGTGTGGCACTCAATAAGCCTGTGTTCAATGAAGTGCTGTCTGTCTGACAGGTCAGATGAGGCAGCTACAATGTGAGCAGCAGTTCACTCTGTGCGGGCTGTGACTTTCACAGCAGGGATTTGTCAGGCTAGGGTGACATTTGAGAAACCGTAAGTACATTTTCATGAGGGTGTCTACATGGCCTGGCCTAAGTGTTTCTCACTTTCACTGCAAGCCAGCTTATACACATTGCCATCTCTCACCTTTTGATTTAGAAGTCAACCGTCAATTCATCACTGTCTGCATCTGATAAAATCCCTGCTGGAGTCAGTTTTCTTCCACTGGGTATTTGCAGAAGGAAAGAAGAGCAGATGAGTATTAAATTTTAATGTTGGGGAAGTAGCACCATGTCATTCTTGCTGGCTGATTTGACAATGTCCTGTATTTTGCGAGTCTAGGTGTGGTGCTGGGGTGCCTTTTCCCTGAATTCTTTTCTTCCTTTTCTTTTATCTCCATATGGACAAGAGTTTGTGCCCTTTGGCACTGCACAATGTCAGAATAGAGCATGACATTGTGAAACAGCTAATGTAAAGGATGATTGACTGATACACAAATTCCCTAGTAGGAATTCAAGAATGACTGGTGGTAAATGGATAGAGACTCAAGTGTTACTAATATAAGAAAACCAAGACATGGTAAGGACTAGAAGTCACTGGTTTCTTAGGTAATCAGAATATCAACTGGAGATACCATGTTTTGTGTTTCCTGTGAGATGTTCAATAAGTGTCTGTGTGATTTGAGAGAAGCTGAGGGAACCACTTACATTCAGAACACATAATCTTAACTTGAAGTTAAGAATGCCACTTTTTATGAATGTTAGTGACCTCCTGAAATTTATACAAAAAATTTAAATAATGAAGATCCAATGAAATTATACAAATAGGATAATATACTTAAAATTAGATGCACAGTTTCATTCAAATCTATCCTCAATGTATGTGTGTATGTGTGTGTGTGTGTGTGTGTGTGTGTGTGTGTGTGTGTGTGTGTGTAAAATTTTACACATATTTAGGTACCCGCATTTGGGATGTATTCTATAAATGTAGCTATAATTTAACATTAAAATTTATTTTGTCTTATGCAGGTTGGGTAAATGAGTGTAAAATAGAAAAGAATGATGGTATTTTATAAGACTCCAAAATTATGGTAGACATTTTCTTTAGAGTTGCATTTAATAAAGTAGCTTGGGCAATGTTGTTTTCTTTTTCTGCTTGCTTTAAATGTAAGTTATCAAGCTGTGTCAACTAGAAAGCTCCACTGTTGCTCTGGCTTTTGTAAGACCAGAACTTAGAACAAAGTCAACTTTATATCCAGTTTGGGGTGAAGAGCCGCTTAAAAATATGGAGCAATTGCTTTATTATAAATGATAAAAGATCCAAACATAAACAATCTATACTTTTACTGAATGTCAGATAATTCTTAAACCTTTGGATCTGATGACAAAGAAAGAAGAACTAAAATGATTTCTAGCATTAAGAGGGAAGTAAACATAGTATTCAAATTGTCAAAAAGGGTTCAGAGTAAATTATAGAACCGTATTAAAGGCTTTTTATTTTTTTTTTTTTTGAGACAGGGTTTCTCTGTGTAGCTTTGCAACTTTCCAGGCTGGCCTCGAACTCACTGAGATCCACCTGCCTCTGCCTCCCAAGTGCTGGGATTAAAGGCATGCGCACTACCTCCCGGCTTAAAATCTTTTTGTTTATTCATTTAGTGAATCCTTTGTTCATTCACAATTTCATTGTGCTGTTAATAGAGCATTTTGTTAGATGGCTGAATTATTTGGTTTATTTAGTCTGTTAGGAATATCTAATGGCTTTTAATTTAGACCAAAATATTCCATGTCTTTATAAAAGATGATTGAGAAGGAAATGTATTGTGATTTTTTTGTTTTTGTTTTTTTACAATTGAGGGGAAAGTTTTTTATTGTAAATACGAGGGAGAGTACAGTCAGACTCTGTAGGAGTCTAGAGCAGAGAGAGAAGATAATACACTGAACATAACCAGCAAAATGGACCTAGCCAAGAAAGGAGTGAGCAAGAGAGGAGGACCATGAGAGGAAGACAAAAGAGGAACAAGGGAGCACATGGCCCAATTGGCAGCACTATAATAAGAATGAGGTTGGAAAGGGAAGCTATTGAACTGGAGAAGTTTAGACTAGGGGGTGGAGTGAGGAAAGCCAGGACACAAGCTTGGACTCCTTTACAGGTACTTGTGGTACTGAGTGAGCCTGGAGGCCCCCATGTGGTTTGTTATGCTAATGGGCACCACAGATACCCATTTGTCTTTTTGTTTCCTTTGGACCTGGCACAGATCAGGTAACAGAAACGTGTTCCTGATCTACCTCTCACAAAATGGAAACCTAAGAATTAGGTAAGCAAACAAAGTGACTGGTTTGGGCATAAAAATCTAACAAATTTGTGTTAGGTTTGATTTTTCTCTATACAACTACTGGAAAAAATATAACTTACTTATTCAGAAAAAGCTAATAAAACACCTCAAATTCTGTAGGTGGTATTAGCATGTGTTCAATATCATTCAGGGTTCTTAATCTTTTCTGTGAAGGAAATGTATTATAATGAAGGGTTGGGAGGGCTACTGGCATGGGGTTCACCCCAACTATAAAATATACTACATTTGACCTTTAACTCTAGTTTCACTTTCTGAATATTTTTGTCTCTTCGTATTTCATTCATTTCCTGAGCATGAGTTCCCTCAAACTCACCTGTTTTGCTATGCTTTTGTCACCTCATGCAAAGGAATCATTTAACTTACTAGATGTATATAATTTAAATTGTAGCACTTTTAATAAAAGAAAGTCAAGAATGAAGAAGTTACTGTGTACAGGATTTGGGAGCTAGGATGTGACATCATGGATTAACTAACTCATAGAGGAAAGCATTAAAAAAAACCAGTTCATATTGGATACTGCTATGTTGTTCCATTTATCTGGAAAATAAATCTCTATGTTTTATCTAATGTTCAAATTGAGGTTATGAGTTGCAAATTATTTTTGTATTACAAAATCCAGCTTTAAAATTTGGCTAATGAGACCCTAGACACCAGCTGTCTGAGAAGGTTACAGAGTATCTTATTGCCCACTATGGTAGACACATGCTGTCCTGACTTCTTTGTAATCCTGCTGGCTACAAGTAGAACTGTCACGTGGGTTCTCTCCACTTTGCTCAAATTAGCTCTTGTGAAATTGCATAGATGCATTGCTAATACTATTCCCAATGCTACTTTCATGATGAACAAACTGGTTTTACTCCTCACCCTGAAGTTTAAGCCTTTTACCAACATCTATGAAACTGTTGAATGATAACTTTTTAATTACACATAAACTAAAATCTTAGACCCTTTACAGTTCTTGAGGTACAGTTCTTGATATGTTAGAGTCAGCAGATGTCAGTTCTGCCACTCTGTGCTCAGCAGATCATTTCTCTGAACTCACACTTCATGTGTTTCTTTTTGCCTTCCTTCTGAGGCATGAGTTGGATGGGCCAGTGGGATGCAGTTGGTTCTAGCAGAAGAGATTCATGCTGCATGGACTTTCACTTAGTTCTTGTCACAAATCTTTTCATAGATTTTTCAGTCTAGTTTAATTTTTCTCCAGAGGAGAGGAGAGGAGAGAAATCAGCTTTCTTCATTAATGTGCAATCATAGATCTTTTAGAATCCCAAAACCAGGAATGGCATGTTTAAAAGTGGTGGCACACGACTTTAATCCCAGCACTTGGGAGGCAGATGCAGGTGGATCTCTGTGAGTTCGAGGCCAGCCTGGTCTCCAAAGTGAGTTCCAGGAAAGGCGCAAAGCTACGCAGAGAGACCCTGTCTCGAAAAACCAAAAAGAAAAAAAAAATTGTTGTCAATATTTTATGTGTATGTGCATGTGTTTGTGCATATGTATGTGTGTGTATAGGCATGCCTATGCTATGGCATGTGTGTGTGTGCATATGTCTTGTATATTATTATTGGACTAGCCTTAATAATATACTTCCCAGGGGCTCAGGAGAGAAACTAATGGCGAGAACTATTTTCAGCAAAAAGAATCTCAGCACAACGAGCTCTTTGTCCATCTACTTTATTCCTCTGGGATAAAATCTTATCTACACAGCTACAGCTCTGTACTCAAGCCTAATTCCATTCTTGCCTGATTTCTCTCTACTTTTTATCTGCTGTCCCCTCTAAGGTCTATATCAATTCTCTCATCTTAATTGTGCCTCATCTAGGCCCTTCTCATCTCTTTCTTACCCAGCTAGTACTTCCCTATATGGCTCTTCCTCATCTTCCATCTCAACCATGCATTCTCTCTGGTCAAAATCCTCCTTATCCCTCCCAGTTCTCTGTCCTCAAGTTCTCCACTCCTATCTTCCTCTCTGTCTCCTTATACCTCTAAGTCCTTGCCGGTCTCTGAGGTGTCCAATTATAAACCCAAGCAATAGTGATCCTCTGCCAGAGCAAGGTCATCGGGCTTGACTTCTTACAGGTTCATAAAGGCAGGTAAGAATATTCCTCAGGCAGTGACCATCAGACTTTCTTTTACAACCTGAAAATGGAGTGCTTAGAAAGAGAAAGTCAATTGAGAGCTAATCATCAGTTAGTATTTCAAGAAGGGGATCTATGTGCTCAGTCTACATTCCTAGAAGTGGTTAGGAGTCTATTAGTATGGATGTAAGAAAGGAGGGTCTCGCCCTAAATTGCACATGAAATAAAGCTATGCACCTGACCTAGGAGACAGGTGTTGTTTTGTTTGGCCTTGGATGCTTGTGTCTGTTTGTAGAGAGTACAGAGGTATTTCTGGTAAGATACCTTTGTCCCTCCGGGGATGGTCCTGGCTGGATGCTGCTAATGACAGTAATTACAGGGAGGCTTGAACTGGGGTTCTGGTTGTGCATAGCTGTCAGCGCAGAAGGTTATCTAAATATTCCATTGGTAGAGGGGAAATGGTACCCAATACATGATGGAAAAGCTACAGTAGCATACGAGAAACCCATAGCAGGAAATGGCTGATAATCAAAACCCAAATATGAACAAGGCCCTCCTCAGCTTGACCTATCTATACATGCCCTTGGCTTCTTCCAGGTATTAGTTTTGTCATGATCAGCTGAAATTCTACTTTATATATTTTTGCAGCTTGTAGCACATGTGTGTGAGTGCATGACTGTGTGTATATGTGTGTGTGTGTGTGTGTGTGTGTGTGTGTGTGTGTGTGTGTGTGTGTACAGGCATGCATATACTATACATGTGTATGGAAATCAGAGAATTGTTTTATGGATTTAAATTATTTGTTCCCATCTTTTTGTGGGACTCAGGTGTCTGGTCTTCTATGGCAAGTGCCTTTACCCACTGAGCCATCTTGCTGATTCTAGGTTTCTCTTAATATATAGAATTTTCAATGTAGTATTGTTTTTTTCAAGTCTTTATGAGATGAAGGAAATGAATAAAAATTATCATTCAAGGAAAATGAAAATTAACCAATTTTTAATGTCATACAGTTCTGACAACAAGTCCTACAAATGTAACCACTATACTTTCTTGTTACCTTTGCTCAATCAGTATATTTCTCTAAACAGAATGTGAATTCATACATCATGCTGATTTATGAAATTTCTGTTAGATTTTAGCATGCTTCCCTTAGCTTCTCAGAGACAGTTTTATCATGTTGTCTGAATAGTCTTGAACCTGTGAACTCCCTGCCTTGGCCTCATGGATTTTGGGGTTGCAGTGTATACAGTCGCACCCAGCACTTCACTTCTAATGAATTTGTTCTTATATTTATTTTACAATATTATGTCAGTCTTATGTGTCATAATTTCTTGCTGTGGGATGTTCTGTATGGCAAATGTGTTGCTAATTAGTCAATAAATAAAACACTGATTGGCCATTGGCTAGGCAGGAAGTGTAGGCGGGACAAGGAGGAGAATAAAGCTGGGAAGTGGAAGGCTGAGTCAGAGAGACACTGCCAGCCGCCACGATGAGAAACAGCTTGTGAAGATGCCGGTAAGCCACGAGCCATGTGGCAAGGCATAGATTAATAGAAATGGATTAATTTAAGCTGTAAGAACAGTTAACAAAAAGCCTGCCATGGCCATACAGTTTGTAACCAATATAAGTCTCTGTGTTTACTTGGTTGGGTCTGAGTGGCTGTGGGACTGGCAGGTGAGAGAGACTTGTCCTGACTGTGGGCCAGGCAGAAAAACTCTAGTTACAATTTCTTATTTTTCAGACCATCACTCCTAATGGTCTGATGGAATTTCTTGCCATTTTACTCTTTGATATTTGTTTTTATTGAGTTTCATAGAAGCATTATATGTAAAAAAAGTAATTTCCTAACTTCCACCATGCCAGGTATGCTGTTATGTGGGGAACAATTCTCTTTCATAATCAAAAAAATGCCTCCAAAAATAGTTTTATACTATTTCTTTGAAAGAGTCTTTTAAAATATAATATTTTTTGTATCCACATATAATTTCCTGAAGCCTTTTTCTGAAAGGCTAATTGTTATCTTTTATGTCACTTACTTACCATAATGTTTCATATTTACATCACAGTCTTTAATTTTCTTCTTAAACTTCAGATAGTTATAGAGTTCTATCAGAACCATTGATTAAAGGACTGCTAAGCAGCACACCATTCTCTATCATGATCCTCTGTTACTTTCCTTCACACTCAGAGTTGCAAATGCAAGAAGAGTCAAAGTGAGAACCATTTGAATCACTTTAAGTATGAATCAAAGTTGCTTCCTCAAGATAGACTTAAAATTTAGACAGCAGATTAGTGACTCATTAATTCTAAAGATGTCAAGCAAAATTGAGTCGGAATATTGGAAAATAAACATTGGGAATCTCTCTATGGGGGAGGCAAGAATCCAATAAGCTTAGAAAATGTTTGAACTTATTTAGAGTCCAAGAATCTGTCACTACTATCATTTAACATGGATGTAATGTCCTGCCAATGCAACAGGACTGTGTTCAATGAATGCCAAAACTATAAATGGAAGCGAGAACAACAGAAAAAAGCAATTATTTGCAATAATATAGTGACATTTGTGAAAGCGCATCTGATCTGAAAGTCATAAAAATAGCTTATACAAAATGGGACTGCAATTATTATTATTATTATTATTATTATTATTATTATTATTATTAACCTGAAAGATAATGGAGGTAGTTTAGTACTGCTATGAGTTTCTATGTTACTCTTAGGGAGTTGGACTCTTAATTTTGTTCCATATTTCATAACATAAGACAATTTTTTTCCTTTGGTTTTATGAGACAATGTCTCCTGTAGCAAAGACTGGCCTTAATTTCACTGTACAGTCAATACTAGATTTGAATTCCCGATTGGCCTGTCTCCACATCAAGGTTGTTCAAGGTTTCAAGATACTTCCTCAACCACAAATATCTACCTAGAAGTAGAAGAAGAAAAAGAAGTAAAAAAGGCAGAAGATGGGGAGAGGGGAAGTCACAGCCAGGCATGCAGGGCATGTAGATTCTGCCACAATTATGTATTAGAAAACCCAAGAGAATTGACTGAAAGTTCTTAGAAATAACAAGGATATCTATATTTAAGAAAAATATACCAAATTCAAATACATGCTAGACACCATCTAGTCTCAGGAAGTTATGATGTGGAAATGATACCAAGCACAACTGAAAAGAAATATGGAGGAATTATTCCAAAAAGAAATATATGATATTTTAATTTTCTTCATACAAGTCTCTTCAACAATGTGAGGTTGTAATAATTATAGGTACATATTATACTCTCATCTAAAAAATTGAGTCTTATTAAAAAAGTTAATTATTTTCAAGCTAGTTTAATAGAGAAACAATGAAATGCTAATACTTTTTCTCTCATAGATTGATTCATGAAATTATCCACACAAATAATAGCAACAAAATAATAATATATTTTTGAAGTGGTAAAAGCTATAGATTTTTTTCTGTCAGAGAAAACATCTGATAATAGTAAAGTAATAAAATTATGAAATAACATAACTCTAAAGATTAGAAGTCAGATCAATATAAAAGAACAAACAGGAGTAAACAAAGGCATATGCATTTATATATATATATATATATATATATATATATATATATATATATGTATATATATTAGTTTTCCAGAGAGGGAGGAATAGTATATGTATGTGCACATGCACTCATGTACACACTCACACACACACATGCACTCAGACATGGACACACTCACACACACACACACACACACACACACACACACACACACAAACACATAATCATTACTTATCAGGAATTAGTTTACATGATTATAAAAGCCATGAGAACACATAATCTGCAAGCTAGAGACCCAGGAATGCTGACAATTTAAAAAAACTGACAACATGAAGCTAATTCTACAGATCATAGACTATTCTGAGCTGACAGAAGGTAGATGTTCTTTATCCAGTAATGATGCAGAGAACAAATTAAACCTTCTTCTATTTCTTTATTCTATTCAGACCAGTAAATATCTTACTACATTATAAAGGGCCCTTGACCAGAAAGTTGACAAGTTATAATGGTCATTTCTTTGAGAATATCTTCACAGACGCGTGTAGAAGTGATATTTAGATAGATACTTAAAAGGACAACTCATTACACCAAGAAAATTGGCACATATAATTAATAATTATAAAAATGTCCTGTGTGCGTCTTATATGTGATGGTAAATCTTGATGAGATTTAGAATTGCTATAGAAACAAATCTCTGTGCATGGCTGTTGTTGGTTGTTTTTTACTCTTTTACTCTTTGATCTTTTGGCTCTTTCATGAGGCCTGCCACTCAGCTCCAAAATAATCACACACACAGAGACCTATTACTGATAAATGCCCAGCCTTAGCTTGACTTGTTTCTAGACAGCTTTTCTTAACTTAAATTATCCCTTCTGTCTTTTGTCTCTGGCTTTTATCTTTCTCTATTTCTTTATCCCTTTCTTTAGTTCTTACTCTATGGCTTGCTGTGTAGCTGGGTAGCTGGACCCCTTCTTTTGTCATTCATTCTTCCTTTTCTCTCTTTTTTTCCTATTTATTCTCTCTTCCTGCCAGCCCTGCCTATCCTTTCTCCTGCCTTGCTATTGGCCATTCAGCTTTTTATTAGACAGGCAAAGCAACAGAGCTTCACAAATTTAAACAAATGCAACATAAAAGAATGCAACACATTTTTTTCCATCATTGAACAAAATGTTACACAGCATAAACACATGTAACACATCTTAAAATAATATTCTACAACAGGCTGTGAGAGGTTTCCTAGATTAGCTAATGAGGTGGAAAGACCTACCCTAAATGTGAGCTGCATAGTTCCAAGGTCTTGGTTCCTAGACTATGGTAAAAGAAGTACACTAGCTGAACATGAACAGTGATCTTCCTCTCTTCCTGAATGAGCATGCAGTGTGACCAGCTGCCTCAACCTCCTGCCACCATGCCTTCTTCACCATATTGGACTGCACCCTGGGACTCTCAACAACAGAAGTTTTCTCTATCGAGTTACTCTTGTGAGGGTAGATTGCCACAGCAATAGAAAAAGTAACTAAGACAGAAAATTGGAATGAAGAAGTGGGGCCATTGTTGTAATAAACTTAATACAGTGATTACTTAGCCTAAGAGACCAGGAATGTAAGAACAATGTGGAAGAGTTTTGAACTCTGGGCTAGAGAAGCCCTCAAAGGCTGTGAGCAAAGATTAATGGATCACTCTCATGGAAATTTGGAAGGCCGGAAGACAGAAATGTGGGCAGTGGAGACCTAGCTCATGAGGTTTTAGAAGGGAACCAGGACTCTATCAGTGACCAAAGTAGAAGCTATTTGTGTAATAGTCTGGTATAGAATCTAGCTGCATTCTGCCTGTGTCCAGAGACCTTGAGTGAGATTGAATAAAAAGAAATGGGCTTATTCCTTTGGTAGGAGAAATTTCAAGATGGTAGCAAAAAAGTAAAAATATGAAAAAATGAGTCAGGTGGCAGTGGCACATACCTTTAATCCCAGCACTCAGGAGGCAAAGCCAGGTGGAGTTCAAGACAAGCCTGGGCTACAGAGCGAGATTCAGGACAGGCTCCAAAACTACACGGAGAAATCCTGTCTTGAGAAAACAAAAAAACAACAAAAAATATAGATTTTAGAGAGAAAAAGTATATTAGGAAGTTTAAAATTGCCAAGAATGAGAGAACAGACAAAACAGCTGTACTTGTTAAAGAGAAAATGAAAGAAAAGCCTCATTTTCTCTGCTGTGACAATAGAAAAGTTTCCCCCATTGCAAGATGCCACCCATCAAAGGTTTCAACTTAAGAAAAATATGGGTTTATTTGTGAGAACAGACCCTGAACTTTGAATCCTGTTGAAGGGTGCTTTAACAAACCAGGGTAGCACCTCTGGTCCACCTCCAACTCCATTCTCACCACTGGCAGCACATGTAGCCTCTATCTTGTGTTGCTGGTACTCTGAACACCCTGTTGCAGCTAGGTGTTTCCTGTGGTCTTAGCATTTACAACACCTTGAGATTTCCATTGCAACTTAACCTTCACCTTTACATCTTCACAATACAGCATCACAGGACGTACTTGCAAAGAATAGTGCCTTTCCACGTATAGTCTCATTGTCTTCAGTGAACCCATTGTCTTAGGAAAAGAACCAGAATTCTCTCTGATTCCACAAATCTTACAAATAGTTATACTTTCTTTTTCTATACTTGCCTTACCCACATCTCACTCACACCCCTTTCCTGGGCAAACTACACATTTTAACATATCTTCCTGTTCTCTTTCATGGTAGAGTGATTTAAAGTAGAAATCAGTGAGCATGCCTTAGACCGGATGATAAACTGTCTTGAGATTTCTTCCATCAAATAACCTAGTCTATGACTCTTAAATTCCACACTATTCAAGTTCTGAGGATGTGGGCAGAGTGCAGCCACTTTCTTTGCCGAAATAAAACAGGAATACCCTATAACATGGTTGGTAACAGAATCCTTCTTCCACTCTGATACCTTATGATCCCAGTTTCTACTGCCCTTATTCCTTTTGTCATTCTGGCCTCCCAAAGTGTCTCAGAAAAAAAGGTCTAATAAGTTCTCACAGAATTATAGCATGTCTCTAGCTGACACCTTTGGACTTTCCACATATCCTTTCCACAAATCCCTTCCAAAGGCCTTTGAACTTTACCACAACAACTTGCTCTATTTTCTGCATTAGTTACTTTTCAACGGCTGTGAAGATATACCAAACCCAAGCAATTTAACTGAAGGAAGAATTTATTCTATTTCAGAGTCTGAGAAGGAGGAGGGGTGGTAACAGGGAGAGTGGCTGTTCCTGTGATAACAGGAGTGTGAGGCACCTGGTTACATATATCCACTGTCAGCAAGCAGAGAGACACAGAAGTAGAAGTCAGCCAGCTCTCTCCTTTTCCTCTTTTATTCAGTCTGAGACTTCAGTTCGTGGATGGCACTGAACACATTTGAGGTGGATCTTCCTTTCTCAGCTAAACTCCCTGGTAGATGCCATTACAAACACACCTAGCATTGTGTCTCCCTAGTGATTTGACATTCAATCGAATCAACAACAGAAATTAAAGACCACAGTCCCTTAGTGACGCTGCAGGCATTTCAGTTTGTGTGAATATACTCTATGATAAGTGCATAATGACAAAACCATCAGGACACCTTCCTTAGAAGAGAGACACAACATAAACTTATATTCGCCCATATAAATACTTGACTTTTCAGAAAACTTTACTCTTCATTTACTTTATACTTAAAGTTGATAGACACTACAATATTTTTGTATATTTAAGATGAAATTTTTGATAATAAATGATTAACTTCCCCGCTATACACCAATCTAATCATAATTGTCTAATAGTAATAATAGTAGTAATCTAATAGTAATAATAATTGTCTTGATGAACAAATGAAACACAAGGTATTCAAGCTTGATCATCTACCTCACTACCTCTCATCTGGTTACTATACTCTTAACAGTGTAGCAACTTAAAATATGCTATTACTTTGTTGCTATCTATGAGATTTCCATAGTGTACCAATTTCTCCGACTTCTCAGGTGCCTACTGTGTGCATAGTTAATTTCAGCAATGTAAAATGTGTGTTAGTTTCTTGGGAATCATTACATTTTGGAAAAGAAGATCACCTTTTAATCCAATTGAATATGTATGGATCTTTAAAAGGTCTGACCTTACTTAAACAAATGTTACCTTACTGGAGCTATTGATCTCAGGAAGGATCAATTATGATAAAACTACTATGTCCAAAAGAGATAGCTTGTCTTTGGAAATGAATATGGAATGATTCCTTTGAATTCTAATAATATGTATGTGCCATTAGAGAGATGAAATATCTGCTCTCTGCCCCTTAGCAAATACTGAGATGTATACGAGAAAATTGATTTGGTGGTAATTAGTTTCCTGCTCCTGTTCTTTGTTATGATTATTCATTCTATAAATAGACATTATATCACAGAAACAGTTCTTTCTCTCTCTTTCAGCAGCCATTTTAAAGGAATACCTGTTTATCTTTTAGGAAGCTTTAATAAGAATTTTCTTGGCTCAAATAAATAATTGCTTTGTTTTAGCTAAGGATACTTCAAGGCCTTTGTTGATTTCTGCATTAGATACATTCTCTTTGAACATATTCAGGACTGGATACTCCTTCAGTTAGGAAAATTACTTGTTGCTTGATGCAAGAATTATTTATTTGAGGTCTGTCTTCTCTATTATTAAAGCAATGGGAAACTTCTGATTTTCTCCATATCTTTGAAATGTGTTTCTGTTGAAAGTAAACTTGAGCAGTGCACACAAAACCAAGTCTATTTCTATATCAACTGAATGATGAGGGCATTCCTTTTCTTCATCTTCTATATTTCAGCTTAAATGAATTTTACACAAATACATTAATTCACACATTTTAATGTCTTATCATTGTTCTCCTTTTCACTTTGTTCATGTTAAACATCTGTTTTTAAAATGGAAGCTTGCTGTATATGATGAATCCTGCAATTCATAGTCTGTCAGAGTAAATAATAACAAACTTGAAATGATAAAGGGAGAGCCTTTTCTAAGTTTCTGGCATGCAAAGACCTAGTAGGTGATTTTAATAGAGTTGCACAGGGAATGTCATGGTGCCCTTGCCTTGGTTAAGGGATGTTTTCTGCTTTCGTGGCTCTTGTATTTCCAAAGTTGCTGTTACAAAGGACCACAGTTTTTGTGGCTTAAGCAACAGAAATGTATTTTATCCCTGTTTGGAAGTCAGAAGGGAGATGGCCAGGCAGGCACAGCTGGTTCCTTCTGAAGTCTCCCAGTATGTTCACATGATAGTTCCTCCATCCTTGTTTGTGCTTCGATTGCCTCTTCTTCAATGACAGTCATCACACTGGATTGGCGACCATCCTAGGGACTTCACTTCAATTTGAACTCCACATATTAAAAAAATAATTTCTCAGTGCTCAGAGTAGCAGTTTCATATGACATTTTTATACAGGCATCCCAGTGTACTTGGTTCTTGTTCTTCCCTCTTGGACAGCCCTTCCCCACCTCGCCTTGTCTTGTCCCCCTCCTCCCTCTAAATAGTCCTTTCTCTGCATTCAGGTCACATAGGTTTTATTATCCTCTCCTCTTATCTTTGAAATCTCTTAATCCCTTTTCACAGTCTACTTTCTAGCTTTGTGATAGACAGACAGACAGACAGACAGACACACACACACACACACACACACACACACACACATACACACACACATCTAAAGTCTACATACCAAAGAAATGTGATATTTGGCTTTCTAATTCTATCAAATTTTGCTTAACATAGCTTCTAGCTCCATCCATTTTTTAAAAAAAAAAATCTCAATTTTGTTTTTCCTATTTAGAATCCCTATTTGTAAATACAGTCATATTTTGAATAATTGCAAGCTAGCACATTCAAAATTTAGAGATATATACTTCAGTCCATAAAAGACACAAAGCAAGAATTTAATATCTCTGCCAAAGGAATTTACAGAATCCTAAGAGAAGGACAAACTATGGTGATGATGAGAACATTGACCAGAATGGAAAGGGTAGAGTTCATAATCAACACAAACACAGAATAAGAATGTTAAAGCTAAATACCTTAGTAACATCTAGCCACTGGAAGCCATCATTTGGAATAACATATTTAAAGATAGGAATTTATCTGAACAGCTAAAAATGCAAATTAAAAGGCTCCACTTGATTTTACAGTTCATAGTCAATATCCACCTCAATCTTAAAGGCTGAATTTGGGGATTCAGTTCCTTAGTAGAGATTTTTAAACATTAGAAAGAGGTAGATTAGATTGTTTTGTATTATTTTAGGGAACTTGTGATGATTTTGGTTCCTACTTCCTGAGGTTTGGGAACCTCCTAGATTGATACTGGATGCATCTCTGAATACCTTCAAGTTATCCTCCCAGCTCAAAATATTTACAGGCAAGAAGCCATCTGAGATGCCCATTAGCAACATACTAAGGGCTGTGTCAGAAAAATAAATGCATTCCCACTTTCAACCCAATAGGTCAATTCTGTGTGATTCTTTTTGACCAAACCCAGTCATAAATGAAAGGGAGAGCCAGTCTTAGGCAGTCTTAGGGACACTCTCTAAGAGACACAGGATATCATCAACAATGGGCAAGTTGAGCGCACTTAACAGTACTCTATGGGAAAAAGAGACAGTTGTAAATACCTATGTAATCCTCATGACAGTATTTATGAAGTAAGTTTTTACAAATTAGTAATATCCAACTTAAAGAGACAAACATATTTTAAACATAATTTGAAATTTGGTTATGGCCCGTAATGGTCATTTTAATTGTGTTTATGAAACTATGCTCATAATTTTAAAACAGTAAAGAGGCAAAAGCTTCTAAGAATTAGAGGATTTTTTTAAGGTCTTTCTTTGATTTGACTCAGGGATAGGAACCATGGACCCTTATAGGAGGAATGTGATGAGTATTTAGAAAGGAAAATAATATCAATTTCTAAACCATATTCAGTGAGTCCCATTTTTTTTTTGAGGAAGCCAAAGTTAAATTAAAATCTGGGAGCCAAACTAGTGTTCTTGTGATGATCCTTTTGTGGAAAAAAAAATTTCTAAGAAGCACCAAGAACTAACATATTTTAAAATAGTGGTACATAAGCCAAACTGCCAAGTTCTTGAGAACTCCTCCCTGTATTTTTGAGTCTGGTATCATTCTTGACACAGCTCCCACTGTGATATGGCTTAAAACTGAGTCTTCATCAACAGCAGTGCTGGACGCTTGTTGGACGTTTATTACTAGAAGCAGTCAGCATACTAGTTTGGAGGTGAAGGTACCATACAAGAGAACTCCTTAGTTAGAACTCTTCTGCAATTTTTTGTATTTATAAACAATGTCTCCACCATACCCTACTATTTCTTATGTGGTATGCTAGTGAGTTCACCAAAAAGCACGGTTTTCTGTCCTTCTACATAAATGGTCCAGACCGACTTCATTTGGCTCTTTCAAGGATGGCAATGTAGATAACTCTCATTCCTGCTTTAATAGGCAGAGTCATGGCAGCCCTCACCCACTGTTCTCCTCCTGCCCATCAAGTATAGATAGAAGACAAAAAGGAGCAGAGGGGTGTTATGCTCACATGACTCTTAACCAGTCACTCGGCCACCTCAACAGTTACAGAATTATCCTGCTGAATATTTAAAATGTTCTGCAAATATTCACAAGTTCCCAAAATAATAAATATACATCCTACTGCAAAGAGCTGGGGATAAGAAATAACCTACTTGTAGTAGGATGTAGTATCTTACATTTTCATTGTGAATCTCATACTAAAATATAATATTCTAACAAGCAATAGGTATGGAGCAAAATGTTTCCTTCAGGAACAGAAAATAAGTTTAGAATTTTGTAAACATCACACAGACACATATATACAACTGATTTGCATATTATTTTAAGCTCATGCATATCATTTTATACTTTTAATAGTTTTTCTTGTTAACAGATTGTAGTTAATTTAATTTATGTGACTCTTTTTTATCATCCTCAGTAAATTAACAGTGAATTAAAAGACATTAATCTAAAACCTGGGCCCAGGGTCACATTACTGTAATCCCTCACTTGGGAAGCAGAGACAAGAGGATCAGGAGTTCTAGGTCAACTTAGGGTACATAGCAAATTTGAGGTGAGCCTGGGCTATATGAGATCACATGCCAAAGCAAAACAAACTCCTTAATTTATGTGGAATTTATATTTTCTTTTGTTTTTGTTTTTGGAGACAGGGTTTCTATGTGTAACAGGTCTGACTGTTCTGGAAATTTCTTCCTAGATCACACTGGCCTTGACCTCACAGAGATCCACCTGCCTCTGCCACCCAAGTGCTGGGGCTAAAGGTGTGCATGACCATGCCGATGAATTTCTTTATAAGAATGAAAATGTTAAAAAAAAAAAGAATGAAAATGTTGTGTCCCAAGAATTTCAAACCAGGTGAATGGTAAGTACTATAGAGCAATGTCTGCAAGGGAATTGATTCTGCTCACCTCCATACAATAGTTGATTATATTTCATGAATGCGTTTGTACATTTTAAGATGGAGAGAGCAATTGCATGTGGTAGATTAGATTGTTTCCTGAAGATAATATATTTGTAGAAATATTCAGAGTTCTGGGGAAGGTAGGCAGCTATCTCACTTTGCATCACATTTCATGAATATTAAACACTGGAAGGCAAGATGAATTTGCAGTAAGACCAATTTGATCTGATTGAACATAATGATATTTGTCTCTGATAAAATTAATTTGAGGAGTGAGGTCCAATACTGTTGTGCAAAGTACTCTGCTAAATAACATCCTTAAAAAAAGATTAGCTCCTTTAACACTTGCTTTTTTAAAAAAAAAAATTCAACATGAAAATTACAAGGGAAGAAAATGGAAGCCTATTAAGTAAAGACAAGTGAAAGAAATTTTTAGAAAGTCACTGTTGAGACAGAAGGACCTGGACTATAGCTTGAGCACTGTGTGTACAATGGGATTTTGTTTATTTGAATTTCTATAGGTTGTAATATGAAAATAATGTAAAAGTTTAGAATACAAATTCATATAGTGTTTAGTGCTCCTTATTATCATATTCTCACGTTTTTCAGAAACTGTGAGAGTCCACAAAGGTTTCCTAGTGAGATCTGAGCTTGCTTTACACAGCAGGGCTGCATTAGGGGATGGCTTGACCAAGTGTGTGGTTACCAGGTGTTTGAAATGTTCTACAGTTGACTGTGCTGGGGGGGGGGGATCTTTTGCTCCACCCCTTGGCATTCCTTTAAAAGCCCTTTAACAGAGACAGAAGGGGCTGGTGGTTTTTGACTCAGGCCTTCCCGAGGCTGTCCTATGTTTCTATCTGTCTCTCTCCCTCTATATTTCTACCTAAATATTTCTCACTTCTCCCTGCTCAAGAGTACCTTGGGGGAAGAAAGTGTGAGCAGGTCTCCCACAAGAAACAAAATTACAAACAAACCAATAGAACATATTTACCCAATCTCAACTTTGCTTACATTTTATTTATATTTATAGTCAGAGTTAGAGAAATTGATAAGTGGGTGAAGTAGAAAGATGTTAGAATACAATGTCTTTTAAATTAACAATTAGGCCAGCAGAACAAGTTCTGGAAACAAATTGTATGCCACCATACCAAAGTTCTTTCTTCCTCCCTCCCTCCCTCCCTCTCTCTCTCTTTCTTTCTTGTAAGATTTTTGTGCTCTGAGGCTCTCCTAGCAAATTCAATACTTGGTTTCTGTGATGGGGCAGCAGACCAGCAGCCTATGATGGCATTTTGACAGACTGTTATAACACACAAACAGCATTACTGGGAGACCCGTAGTCCACGAAGGTAGACGACGACGAGGTAGCAGACAACACTAATCAGAGTTTGAATTTCCTTTGTTCTGACAAGGCTTCTTAATATAAGCCGTCAAAAGTAGTTTAAAACGTGTTAGTCCTCCTGCCCTGTTTTTAATAGAACAGGTACATACCTCAGATGCTGTCTTTTCTTTTATTGGAAAACTGACAAAGCATTACCAAGTGCATTTGCCTTAAATGTTTGTGACTGGCTATAAACCATCCAGATGCAGTGTTGTAAATGCATCAGTGATGATGTGCCATGGAAAGAATTATGCATATGACTGTCAGAAGGGAAAAAAAATGAGCTGGGTTTAAGCAAGAAAAATAGTATCCTTCAAAAGGCAGGAGGCATCAGGAACGAAGACCGGGTGAAGGAGACCTGAGTCCTAGTCTTTCTTAAACACCCAGTCTTGGTAATGTGGGGGAGCTGGTAATTCTCTCTCCCCACTGTTTTATATGTTTAGGAAATGAGTACTCATGCTGGAACGTTTACAAGGTTCATACAAAACTAAACTCTGATTATTGATACTTCAAAATTACCATAAAGAAATCACCACTTAATGACCTTAGAGAAGAATATAGTTATCTTTTCTTTAAATGTGGAAATTATAATTGACATACAATGGCTCCAGCACTTTTGCATATGAATAACATTTACACATACACTCTTACACACCTTTTAAAAATATGTATTTGTTTTATTTTATTTGTATGAGTATTTTGCTTTCATGTATGTCTGTGCACCATGTGCATGCCGTGCCCAAGGAGGCCAGAAGAGGGTATGAGATTCCCTGGAACTGGAATTACAGACAGATGTAAGCTGCCATGTGGGTGATAAGACTCAAGCAGGACACCTGTGTAAGAAGAGTAATTTCTGTTGATTACAGAGCCATCTCTCTAGCCTTACACATGTACATAGCTTTCCAGCCTATTTTTCTAATGCATGGATTCATTTTTTATTTATGAAGATCAGTGTATAAAACAAAATATTCAATGCCATCAAAAATAACCATCAGATATTGGTTAAACATTAACTCAGCTCTGGAACAATTAGCATAGAGATTCTTTACTTAGACCAAGTGGCTCTTGAAAGAGAATGTAAATATTTATTGAGCTTTTACTATGTGCAAAAAGCTATTTATTCTAACAATACAATGGTAAGACAAATTTGTTCTTTGTATCAGGGAAGATGATTAAAAATACATTAGTAAATTATCAAGGACATAAATTCTCCTCAAAGATAAATTTTACGATGAAAGCAAAATGAGCTAGAGACAGAGATGGTAGTTATTTTTATTGGTTTCTAATTTTGTTTATTATAGAGATGTTGACTTCGTTACTGTGCAATTAATATCTGTCCTTTTTTTTCCCCTTAAAGTTCAACTCTAATACACCTACCCCCATATCTAACACACATGCTGAACCCAATAGCCTATGGGTTATTACCTCCTGCACAGCTACATTTTTCATTTGTACTTAAGCAGGTATTGGAGACATCAGGATGGATCTTGATGGCAAATTTTGGTTGAAAAACATAGTGTTTTATGTGATAAAATTTGGCACTAATACACTCGATGATGATATATATATATATATCATACTGTATATGTGAATTGATAATACATAATCGTATTAATTCTTCTTCTTTAAAAACAAATATAATAGAGAGAGGGGAAGAGTGATATTTGTGGAAATGTTTATTAAATACAGTTATACAGAAAGAGAGAATTGATGAGCAAATGACAGGCTGGATGCAGTCCTGTATGGGCCACTGAAGAGCCTCTGCTTTTCTCCTGATGCTCACTCCAACAGAAAGCCATTTGCAATCCCTCTGTTAAAGGGAGAATGACCTCCTCCAGACAGCAGCATTCTCATCTCCACCTTTATGGTAAACTCCAACATTTCTAGCTTTTCTTGAAGAAACTGTGTGTTCAACAGTCTAAAGCTGCCTCCGAGAAACATGTTGCCTAAACATGTAGTCTAGTTTGCTTTCTGTTGCTGTAATAAACACCATGACTGGAGGGAAACTGGGGAGAAGTGGGTTTACTTCAGTTTGTAGTTCCCGGTTACAATCGACCCAGTCACATGCCAATCTAATGTGGGCAATCCATCCACTGAGATGCGCCGTTTCCCAGGTGATGCTTGATTATGTCAAATTTACAATTAAAACCAACCAGGACACCAGGCATTCTGGGACAGGCAATATTTTGAGTTGTACCTCTAACTTCAAGAAAAATTGGTAACTTAAACTGTATGGTGAGAAGACAATTATCAGTGGCCAGAGCTTGAATGAAATCTCAGTTCCAAACAACTAAGATACTACTACGATAAAAATGGTATGCATAAAAATACTGTTTGGTTTTAATTGGGATTTAGTGTAATGTAAAAATGCTATACAATTTTATTTCAATTAATATTTTCAGTAACTTATGGAGGCAAGTATTGTTATCTATACAGATATGTAATTTGCTCAAGTATAGAGATATCATTTATAATTAGCTGTTTGACGTAAATTCTCTAGTTTGCATACTGTGATAATATATATGTCAGTAAGTTTATCTTAGTGATAGATCCAATTGCTTTAGCAAAATAGTGATGTTTTTCTGTCCCCGCACAAATGCAAATTCTGTTTATTTATATGGACATCCCTTTCTCTAGCATCATCTCTGTCTCAACTATAATCTGCATCTCAGTTGTCCTATAAACATCAAGCCTATGGTGCTCTTGGGAATGCCATGGAATTTCTAACAGGAGGGATTTTGTTAGAAGTCTGACTATTGTGAAAGTGTCTCTGAGGAGGATGTTGAGACCCTTCCACCTCCATCTCTCTTTTCTTCCCAGAAGCCATGAAGAGAGCGTTTTCTTCAGCTGTTTGCTCCTACTTAACCATAGGCAGAAAGGTGAAGGTACTAAGTGGCCCCACTAAAACTGTAAAGCAAAACTGGACTTTTGCAGTTAGGCAGTGGTTTTCTTGAATATTTTGCTATAGATGTTGCAACTGCACTACTATGATGCACAGTTGAAGCAAGAGTGCAAGAAGTCAAAATTTGTTTTGACTTCATTGATATTTTGGTTTATTTTCCATCTGAAAAATTCAATGAAGTAACTTAAGATGAAGTCAACTCCAATATTTTTCTGATTACTCACATAATGGCTGAATTATAAAGATGTTATCATCACCAGGTTATGAATTCCTACATAATCACAATGGTCATTCATAATAATAATGTAAACCAGTTTTTTAGAGATAAGAAAAACAGGGGTTAAGGAGAATAAATGATTTTTCATATGACTAGTGATAGGACTGATAAGTTTATTGAACTAATCAGTCTTTTCTGCAACAGACAGCTGATGAGGTAGTCCAAGGTTCCTGCCCTAACTTTTATATCCACTATAGGTGTGCTTTGCTTATAGTTATGTGGCAATGCTTAAGAGCTTTTTGGACATACAATTAAGGCTCAAAAATGATTTACTGTGAGTTAGTCACATGAGAGAGCTGGGCCTTGTAACACAGATCTATAATTGTAGCTTCTTGGGAAGTTGAGGCAGGAGGACTGTCAGTTCTAGATCAACTTGGAGAACTTAGTGAGACCCTATCTCAAAATCAAGAGAAAAAGATGATGTGAGACATAGCTCAGTGCCAAAGCATTTCACGGGTGTTCTCAATGACCTAGTTTCAAGCATCATATATTAATAAAAATTTTGAGGTGATATAATAATGAAAAAGTTTTTCAGATGGGACTGGATGCCTCCTAGACCAAAGGTTCTCCTGGCTTAATAGTTAAGTAGCTATGACAGAAAGTTAGCAGAGAAAGGGCTATGTACAATCTCTATAACCTGAGACTCGTCCTTACCTAAGGGCTGGGGAAAAGAGAGTTGTTCAGTTATACATATGCAAGGAAATCAATCTGGGAAACAGCTTCAGAGAACTTGAAAGCAGATTTTTTTGCTCAGTCCAGACAACAGATAAGAAAACAACGTGCTTAAGGACTGATTGCTGCCATGTGAGACTCTGTATACATAACATAACCCAGCTAAACTGTGTATAATCTACATTTGTGATTCTCATAAACCATGAGGCAGTAAATTCGTGTTGCTTCGGGTGGTTATGTGTAGCAGGCTTTCTCTGGGCCTCCAACTAGCTCCCAGATAACTACATGGAAACTTTTTATTAATTATGAATCCTTAGCCTTATCTTATGCTTGTCCCATTAGTTCTTATAACTTATTTTAACCTGTTTCTATTCATCTACATTTTCCCTTAAAGCTTTTTACCTTTCTTTCATTCTGTATGTCCTACTTTTCCTACTTCTTCCTTGTCTGGCTGGCTGGCAGCTGCATGGCTGTCCGGCCCCAGGCATCTCTCTCTCTCTTTCTCCCTTGTTCTCTCTCCCTGAAGTCTAGATTCCTTCTTCTACTTGTTCTCTCTGCCTGCCATCCTTGCCTCTCTCTCTATGGTCTAGCTATTGGCCATTCAGCTTTTTATTAGACCAATCAAATGCCTTAGGCAGGCAAAGCAACACATATTTACATTGCTAAAAAAACGCGGTAAAAACAAACGTAACACATCTTTACACAGTTAAACAAAAGCAATATAAACAAATGAATACATTTTTACGTAGTTAAAGTAGTATTCCCTAACAGTTATGTTGATAGGAGAGCCCCCGTTTATATACAAAGGACATTGATTGCCTGAACCCTAGCAAGTGTCCAAAAACACAGATAGCAGCAAACACAATGTATGTGTATAAGAGCTAGCGGGGGAAGGGAGTGAAGGGAGGAGAGGGAGACAGAGAATATGTGTACCACAGATATACAGGTACAGACAGAAGCGTGGTCATCAATATATAACGTGGATTTATTTACATATGCCTCATCTGTACACAGTATGATTTATTTTATTACTTTTTTTTGTTGCCTATCTTTTAAATTAAACTTTTAGTATAATGGACGCTGGAGAGATGGCTTAGCAGTTAAGAGCACTTGTTGCTCTTCCAGAGTTCCTGGGTTTGATTCCCAATACCCCACAAGTAATTCCAGTCCCAGGGGATCCAATGTACTCTTCTGGCCTTAGTGGACACTGAATACATGTGGTGCACAGACACACAAATACACAAAATATCCATACATGTGAAATAACAAACAAAGAAAAAATTATATAAACTAGTGTTTCATAATGACGTTTTTCACACACACATTTAAACCTAGTTTCCTGTAATATTTGTCTTTCTCACTTCTGCATTATTATGTTATTTGGTGATGTCTAGTGACATATGCATGAAAATGACATTATTTTTTTCTTTGTTATGGCTACAAAGGACTCCATTGCATGTCTATATGTCTATATTGCATTTTCTATATGTTGGATTAAATTTCCTTGGATATGCAGTCAAGAGTGGTATACCTGCATTACATGATAATTTCGCTTATACTCTTTTTAATAACCTCTGCTTTGATCTATAGAGGCTGCACTCATTTGTGTTTGTGAAAATAGAATATTTTTATTCACATCCTTGGAAGTATTTGCTGTTGCTTGTCCTGAAGACAGGCATATGGACTTGGATACTTCCTTGATGAATTAACGTTATTGAACATTTTTTCTGTATGCCAATCTTTTTTATATGCTTATTTTCTATTAGCAATTCATGTTTTAAAAACTTACTGGTGAGTTACTTTACCAAATTATTAATTGGATACTTTGGTTATTTGGTGTTTAACATTTGTTTGTTTGTTTTTTCAAGACAGTGTTTCTCTGTGTAGCTTTGCGCCTGTCCTGGATCTCGCTCTGTAGACCAGGCTGGCCTTGAACTCACAGAGATCTGCCTGGCTCTGCCTCCCAAGTGCTGGAATTAAAGGCATGCACCATCACCATCTGGCTGGTGTTTAACATTTATTATTATTATTATTATTATTATTATTATTATTATTATTATTATTATGAAGTTTTCTATTCATTTTACATACCAACCACAGATTCCCCCCTCTTCCCTCTTCCCACCCTCCAGCTTTCCCACTCAACCCACCTCCATCCCCACATTTCCCAAGTCAAGGTCTCCCATGGGGAGTCAGAAGAGCCTGGGATACTCAGCTGAGGCAGGTCCAAGTTTAACTTTTAAAATCCTTTATCTATTCTAGATATTAATCTTCTCTCAGATGTATGGTTGGCAAAGATATTCTAACAGTAATTTTTTTGCAGGCTGTATCTTTACTATCCTCATTGTTTCAATTACAATGCAAAAGCTTTTTAATTTCATGCAATTCTTTAGATCATTTCCTGAGATTTTATGATCATATTCAGTAAGAGTTTGCCTGTGCTTACAGCTTTTTATACACTTTTTAATTCCATTTTATGTGTATGGGTGCTTTGTCTGGATGCATGTCTATGTACCACTTTCATGCTTAGTGTCCTTGGAGGCCAAGAAGAGTGTCAGATCCCATGAAACTACAGTTACAGATTGTTGTGAAGATTTTATAGGTGCTGGGATATGAACCTGGATTCTCTGGAAGAGCAACAGTGCTTTGAATCATCTCTTCAGGCCTTGTACTTATATCTTAAAATGTGTTACCCATTTTTCCCTCTTAGAGTTTCAAAGTTTTGTGCCATTCACTAAAGTTTATGAGGCATTCTGGATTTTAGTAAGAGTGAAAAATAACAATTTTACATTTTCTTATTCTCTTATCCTGAATGTCTTTTTTCACCACATCCCAGGAAGGAAGTCTCTAGTCTGCCATTGTACCTCACATGTCTAAATACCCATTTTTCTATAATGTATATCTATGATAAAATTGAATTTATGAATAAAGCAAATCATTGAACAGTAATAACTAGTAATAAATTAGAACAATTATAGAACACCACTAGGAAGGCATTAGACTGTTATTTCTGTTTCTTTGTTTTTCAAAATATTTTTGCACTATATGAAGCACCAAAATTGTTGTAAAGCAAAAACTGACCTCACATATAAAACAGATACAAAGATACAAACTGGGTGTATTAATATTTGCAGTGTGAACAAATGAAAGATGTGTGTCCCGGATAGAACACAGCAAGAAAATAAGAAAATCTTATACTGATTAGAATGCGGGCAGGAATTAAAACTTCTGAAATTATTTCTATAATTCTATATTTAATAATTTTTGGATCACAGATGATTAGTGTAAATGGAACTGTGGAAGATGAAATGATGAGAAATAATTATTCTATTAATCTGTTGTTTAGCAATGGAAACAGTACTTTCTAGGGTTAAGTTACCACACTCTAGGACATAAAACACCACCATGGTGTTTGGTAAGGTATGGTATAGTATGCCTTAGAGTACCTATCTTCAAGAAAATTATAATTGCAATTACAAAATCTTGCTGCCATCCTTGCATTGACCTGCTTTACAGTGCTTTTCATCATCCATGAAGCATCATTTACTCTTCACTTGATAATTACACATGGTGGCTAAGTAGCAGCCATCGTTCACTGTATTCTAACAAAGATTGTATTAAGAAAATAATTTAGAAATAGATCACTGATTGCACTTACTTAAGTTTTAGATTATATGGAAAATGATCTCCAGAATAGATGTATTTTATGACAACTTAACTCTTGGTTGCACGTAAAGATTAGTTTTTGGACTGCAGAATCTCTCAAATTCTTTTAAATTTAAAAAATTCTTTTTACTATAATAAAAATCCAGTGGTTATTATTCTTGACGACCAGTCCATTCAAGCACTCCAGCTGCTCATAGATGGGGTAGATCCAATGCCAAGGATGTGGATCTGGGTAGTGGTTAAGCTGGTCAGTCCAGGTCACTGGGACTAACCTCCTCAGGTGAGGGGCAGGGCCAACTTTCCTATGCTCATGCTATCAGGGCCAGCTCTCCCATACCCATGGTGAGGGATGGGACCATTTTTCCCTATTACAGGGGGAGGGGGACAGCTTTCCCATGAGGGTGGGGTCAGTTCTGCTGTAGTGTCCAGTAAGAGGCAGGGCCAGCTATCCAAAGACCAGTGAGGGGTGGGGTAGCTCAACATGATCTAGGACAGCCCTCAGATTTCAACAGGTATGGTTTCTTTGACCCTCTGTGGTATGAACATCATCACAAACCCTAGCTATAGCAGGAATATGGACCCAGACATGGTCCTTGGCAGCAGTTTGGGACTGGATATCACCATGGCCCTGGTGACAGCACAGGCCACTCAGATCAGTATGGCCCCAACAGCTGCAAGACCCTTAGACACCAACATGGTCTCCAGTGGCTATCTAGACCTATGGCATCAGCAGGCCTTTGATGGTATTAGGAGCCACGGACGTCAACATAGACTCTGGCTGTGGTAGGACCATGGACACAGACATGGTCCTTAGCAGAAGCCAAGGCCTGGATGTCACTATGGCAAATTGTGGCAACATAGGCCCCTCAATTCTGTATGCCCCCAGCTGAAGTATGACCTTCCTCAGATTCCCACCTGGTCCCAGGTGATGGCACATACCACAGGTATTTGCTTGGCTTTTAGGGGTATCAGGAGCCACAGATATAAACCCAGACCTTGGTTATGGTAGGGCTGTGGACCCAGACATGGCCTATGCCACAGCCCAGGCTCAGATGTCACCACGGCCCCCAGCTGGCAGTGTGACCCTCGGGCACCAACATGGACTCAGGTGTCTGACCCAACCCTAGTCATCCACATGGCCTTCAGTGGTTACCAAAGCCATGAACATCAGCCCAGACCCTGTCTATAGTAGGACAATGAATCCAGACATGGCCCCAGGCAGCAGACCAGGCCTGGACATCACCCTGGATCTGGTGACAAGCAGGCCACCAGCATCAGCCCATTCCTCACCTCCTTCACTTCTTCAGTTCTGCCTCTTTACCACAACACAGTGCCAGAGGCCATGCCAGAGGAGCAGCAGGTGGTAATTGAAGTTCAAGGTGTTAGCCCACCAGGAGGAAACTCCCTGATGGAGGAATCTTTTGTAGATAAGTCCCCGAGACTCCAGATTCCAGAATATCTTTTGCTTCTGCTGTGCCTTTCCATGTTTGCTACTGCCATCTTTCTCTGGTATCTGGCATGATGTGAATGGATGTGGGGAGATCCCCCCTACCTGTAATGTAGTATGGTTAGCTCATGGAAACAGCCTGTCCTACTGGGAATTTTTTTTTTTTTTTTTTTTTTTTTGGTTTTTCGAGACAGGATTTCTCTGTGTAGCTTTGCGCCTTTCCTGGAACTCACTTGGTAGTCCAGGCTGGTCTTGAACTCACAGAGATCCGCCTGCCTCTGCCTCCCAAGTGCTGGGATTAAAGGCATGCGCCGCCGCCGCCGCCGCCGCCGCCGCCGCCGCCGCCGCCACCGCCACCACCACCACCATCCGGCCCTACTGGGCATTTTTACTTGTGGATTATTATGAAGATGATTTCTTCTTAAACTGTACTATCTAATTGATGATTATAGTGTTAATTTAAATAGAGTTTTAATGATTAAAAAAATAAAACAAGGAAGTGTCACACAGCTTCTATTGAGTTTCTATTGAGGAGCCATTCAGACTGTGGCTTAGATTGATGATTAAGAAAAACAACTGAGTCCCTGTAGCCCAACTAGCTTAAATTCTATTAACCTTAATGTTGGGAGATGTGTTCCCAGGTTTTGGAGTGCATCATAACTGAAACAAAGCTTTGAAAATAACTTTAAGTTAGACTAAGATATTTTTGTCAAATAACATTGAGATGAAAAACCCAAGAAGATAATCTAAAGTTTTAGAAAGGCACATAATTGAGTGAGGAAGTCCTTAAGGTCAGGGAAAAAGAACTTGGCAGCCCAGTTATTACCAGCTGGCATGCCTTTTTTACTAGAATTGGTTGATGATCAAAGGTCATGATTAATTAATTCCTTATACCTGTTTCTGTCCACACTGTCCCATATAGAAAATAAAACAAAACAACAACAAGAAAAACTATTGATGAGTGGGTAGGCACCCTAAAGATTTAAAGTAGAGCTGGCTGATTGTTTTTCATGTATATAAGTTTAGATTTGTGATTCCTTTAGGATTCCTTATTAGATTGCCTTTCAAGATAAGTAATGAAGTGATTAGCCCTTTCTCTGTAACTGCAAAATGTAGCCTGCCAGTATAAGAATATCTTGCTTGCTTCCACACTGCTATTCTATAACAAGTTGCTTGAGTATGAATGTACGTAGGTTTTTGAGATAATTTGTTTTTCACCTGTAATACATAAAATGTTTAATCACGGAAAACATGTTTTTCACTTGTTTTCATTGTAATCATTCACTTGAAAAACAGAATGTAACCACATTGTAATTTTTATATTGTCTGAAAGATTTTGCTGGGGTATATAAGCTGTAAGGGAAAGAATAAAGATAGAGTTAAAACAAGTTAGAAGAAAACATCAAGAATGAGAGAGTAAGAAGGAATTAGAAGGAAAACATCGAGAATGAAAAAAGGAAATTCCCAGAAAAATAAAGAGTAGAGAATACAAAAGAAGAATAAAGAAAAGGTCTGAAGGAAACCGTCGAGAGCGTGTCTCTTTCCCTTAACCACCTCCGATAAAAAAGCCGGGCGGTAGTGGCGCACGCCTTTAATCCCAGCACTTGGGAGGCAGAGGCAGGCGGATCTCTGTGAGTTCAAGACCAGCCTGGACTACAGAGTGAGTTCCAGGAAAGACGCAAAGCTACACAGAGAAATCCTGTCTCAAAGGAAAAAAAAAAAGTCATAGTACACCTAACTCCCTTTGAGCCCTGTACTGCTGGAGGTTGGTCCTCTCGGCGCAAAAGCCCAGGAACCATCCTGCCTCCCTTTCTTTCCCACTTCTCCACCATATACTTGCTCATTATAATGGCACCCACGTGCCTGGCACTATGAAGCACTGGCAGGGCCCATAGATGCCCTCAGGCAGGCCGGACCATGAGGAAACAGGCTGCCCTGTAGGTGTTTTTCACCCAGCTGAGCTGATATTTTAAAGTACAACAAAATAAAATACAATAAGGTAAGACAGACACTATTATTTCAAAGTTGAACAAAATAAACCCACAGAAGGAAAAGAGCCCCAAAGAAGGTACAAGGCCCACTCATTTGCACCCTTAGGAATCCCATAAAAACACTAAAACTGGAAGTCATAATAGATGTGCAAAGGAGCTGGTACAGGCCGGTGCTGGATCTGAGCATACTACTTCAGTCTCTGTGAGTTCACGTTAGTGCTCTTGCTGATTTAGAGGTCCTTGTTTTCTTGGTGTTCTCCATCCTTTCTGGTGCTTACACTCTTTCTATTGGTAAGGCTTGCCCCTGTGGTTTCTGTTCTAGTCCCTACATTTTTTATTTCCAGATTTTCCTTAGTTTAGGTCTTCTTTATTGATTCTATTTCTACTTTCAGGTCTTGAATGGTTTGATTAATTTCCTTCCACTGGTTGTTTGTGTTTTTATAGATTTCTTTAAGGGATTCTTTAATATTAAATTTTGAGAAAAAAAAAAAACAACCAAACAAAACCCAAGCTTTCCCCAATTTCTTTGTCTGATTGACACTAAAAAGTAGAAGATATGAAATTATTTTATTTTAGGAAGCAAAGAAAATTCTGAGGGAGATTTGGGATAACATGCTCTTTTGTCTGTTGTATCAAGACAATCTTAAAACAAAACAGACATCATCTCAATATGATCCACCCTTTTCTCTTCAAGGCTGATGCTCCTAGAAATACCCACTGGTGTGATTTCTTCCTTTTTTTTTTCTTTTCCTTTTTTCTTACTACTATCATCTAACAACAGTGCAATGTTCCCAGTAATTCCACAAGAATACATCCAAATTTTAAAATGTCAGGATTGACAATCGCGTTTGTAAGCATTTGATGGACAAGAAATTTCTTTTGTTATCACCTCTCTTGTATGTAAGTCAGGAACTTTCTGAGTACTGCATAACCTGAACTAAGGCAGAACTGAAGTGAACATTCTTTCCAGTCCAGATTACCCTTGTTTGGGAGACTCCTTCTTCCTATTTATGAGTCCATAGGAAGTAACTTAGCTAGCTGCATTTCATCATCTAATGGATTTTCATTCCTTTCTTCCTTTTCTTTCTTTATCAATATGGAAGTTTTCCTATGGACTCCTGAGTTACTATGTTTTGCTGGTTAGATCAATAAAGTCGCTTATTTGAAAAAGGAATGGCATTGTTATGTTGTCAGTAATGAATGGTTACTACAAGAAGGGCCTCCAAAAAACAATGAAAAGGTGGAATTATTATAAGCAACTTTTACAAACCAACTGTAGATGCAATCTAGTTGAGCTCACATTGTATAGTGCCTTTCATCCAAATAGATTACTAGACACTTAACAAATGTGACTATTGTACTCAGGAATTTATGGGCTGTTCTTTCTTTCTCTGAAGTTGTTTCCATTATGAAATGCTATGTCTGCTTAATAAACTTTAGTATAGATTTTTTAGACAGGAAATATAAAGGGATGCATGATTCATTTCGTATTAAATGACAGTGGTTTGCTAGAAAGTTCATCTCCAAAAATGTTGGGATCTGCAGAAACTGCAGGTCAGTTTAGTGCAGAAGAGGAATTGATTCTCTTGGAGTTCATCTTCCTCTTATAATAACCATGAGTTGACAAAGTTGCTTACTATGATTATATCATCTTTTCTTTATCTCATGTAAAATCTCCCTCATTCCATCATTTTCACTGAGAAGCATGTGAACTTTTAATCAGTATGGCTATTATACTTTGGTTCAACTTTTCTAAGATCCTGTCTGGTCTTTCATCCTTGCTTTTGGTAGCAAACTCTTCTTTTCATTCATTTACATTTAAATTTTCATTATGGACTTCTTTACCTGTGTTAAATGTAATAATTTTCATAGTGATAATGTATTTAATCACTACGAATTTGTAACTACAAATAACCTCAAAGTGTGTTCCACGTGTGAATATCTATTGGTCACAAATGGAATTGGGAGAATAAACTCAAACTGTATAATAAATAAGGAATATTCAGAAGTAGGAGGGTTTGCTAAGGATGTTAGAAAATATTAAGGAATGAGTGCCACCTGCTGTGGGATGTATGGCAAATGTGTTGCTGATTAATCAATAAAACACTGATTGGCCGTTGGCTAGGCAGGAAGTATAGGCGGGGCAAGGAGGAGAATAAAGCTGGGAAGTGGAAGGCTGAGTCAGAGAGACACTGCCAGCCGCCACCATGACAAGCTGCATGTGAAGATCCTGGTAAGCCACGAGCCATGTGGCAAGGGATAGATTTATGGAAATGAATTAATTTAAACTGTAAGAACAGTTAGCAAGAAGCCTGCCACGGCCATACAGTTTGTAAGCAATATAAGTCTCTGTGTTTACTTGGTCGGGTCTGAGATGCTGTGGGACTGGCAGGTGAGAGAGATTTGTCCTGACTGTGGGCCGGGCAGGAAAACTCTAGCAACAGCCACCTATTTGACAAAAGAATAAAGCCATCAGAAGTTTATGAAATATACTTTTTCATACTAGTCAATGCTGTGTGGCTGCTACCCTGTACTCACAAAATGACTTTAAGAGTATTCCCGTTTGGGCATCACCAGGGTAGGATAGTCAAGTTATACAGAGGCCATATCAGTAAAGACTGACTGTTGTCTATGCCTTATGTTACAAAGAGGAAGATGATATGCCCCTTTCTCTGTGCATTAGTTGGTATATTTGAGTTCTTCAAGTGATATTTATCACCCATGTTAAAGTTGGGAAGGCAGACTTTATTGGAAGGTCGCCTTGGTTGTAGACATAGGAGCCACTGCAATTGAGTCTTCAGTAAAGGATTCAGTGTACATTCTAACAAGGACATGTGGAGACAGATAATCTAGGGGCATGATAGGAGTCTGATAGATTGTAGCAGATAGAAATCACCTAAGAGAAATATCAACAATGAGATATTTCTAGCTAAAAATTTTGTTTGCATTATATAAAGCAATACATGGTGTAGATAGCAAATGGAGTAAGAATTTAAGACACTTAGTATTCATGCTCAGATGAGATTCTTCAAGGACAGAAAAGAAAGTTCAAGGTGGGGTCTCCTTAAACAGAAGATACAGAAAATTGCCAGAGTTGGAGTCCAAGGACAGTGTCTTTGTCAGAGTTTCCATGACGAACAGCAATGACAAACAAAAGGAAAAAAAATTCTTTTGAATTTACAGCCACACACACACACACACAAAGCCTATACTAGGATTAGACTAGTAGACACAAATAATATTATCATTTTCCTGGCTAATTTATAGTATGACTTTAGATGTAATTTGGGAACTGTTATAAAGAGAAATAATAAGCAAAATTTTCTCAGCACAAATCCTTTCCAATTTTATACTTTGCTGACTTTAGGATTAATTAATAGTTTGTTAAAGCATGCCATTGGATACAGCTCCTAACCAGAGTGGTAGAAAAGGATGTATAAGGATAACTTGATATTACAGAGCTTTTCATATATTAAGCTAATTCCCTATAGTAGTAGCCTATAAAGGGCAGTTAAAATGGATATGTGCCTAAAATAAATAAATTAGCACAAGAAGAAAACACCAAGATTATTAACCTAATTTTAGGTGTGTAAGTTAATGTTGAAACCTTTTCAATAGTGTTAATAGTCATTTCCTGTAGAGTGATGGCTTCCTTCAGGGATGAACCTTTTTATGATCATGATTCTTTTCATAACTATCACCATTAACATTATCACCATTACTAATGCCATTACCGTTTGAATAAGCATCAGCATTTCACATTGTCACCACACCCTTCAGATTTTGACAGCTTATGCTGGGCAAGCTACTTCTAAATAGGTGTGGTTGAAAGTTTTACTCTTCTGGTCCCTGTGTGAAAATGCTTAAAAATAGAGAGATCGGACACAAAGAGCCAGTTATTAATTTGACAATTATTTTAGACACTTATCCTAAGAAGTAGAAAATAAAATAATCCTTGGAAGAATTCTGTGCTTCATGTTTTTTCTCTCATTAGAACTTTTTGAAACTTTCCTGTCAGGAATGCAAATATTCGAAAGAGATTCTTCTGCCTATCCCTTTGACTATCAAACTATGGAAACAATGGACCTAAGACATTATAACTTCCCTAGGACAAAGGAAAAAAGCTGGGAACCTGGTACCAACCAGAAGGAGAGCGTGTCATCCTGAAAGAGATTTCACAAAGCTCTGACCACTTGTCATGCCACTGTGTAGGAGAGACAGGAGCCAAGGCAATGATGGTAGGTGAAACTGGGGAGGCTTAGTTAGTTATACATGCCTCTCACTTCTATTGAAAGTTAAATCTCCTGTCAGGGCCCTGAAAATGTGCCCCTTTTTCCTCTTCTCATCACGGCCACATTGAATGAATCTTATTTTCTTAACTATTACTTGTCTGTTTGCTTGATCTGTGGAGGACAGTTATCTGACTTTGTTCTGAGTGCCTGACCCTGGATATGACCCAAAAATTTTGGTTATATTTTCAGAGTTTTGTTGTTCCAAGTTCTAAGTACTGTGCCATGCTTTTTACCCATAATCCCTTTAGTTAAGATCTAGTATAAGTTGATATTTTTTATATGAAAAACCTTCCTGCACAATTTTGTTATTTTAGCTTTTTTTTCTATTCCTTATGATTTTTAAACTCTAAAATTCAAGTTATTTTAAAGGGCCTTTTTATATTTAATCTTAAGAATTTCATTCATCTTACTGGAAAGAGTTAAGAGGACAATTTATTTAGTAGGGATGTGACCTTTCACTGCCAGAACAAAGTCTCTCTGATAACATAAAAGGAGGAAAGGTCTGTTTTGTTCAAGGATTCAATAATTTAGCCCATAGTTTCTTGGTCTTAGCACTTTGGGCTTGAAGGAAAAAAATGGCCCACTTACCCTACAGCTGCTAGAAAGGGAAAGGCAGAGAAGGAGCCAAAGGCCCATCATACCCTACAACATAACTTCCACGACATGTTTGCTCCAGCAAGCTCCTCCCTCTTAATGTTTCTACCACTTCACAACATTCCCAACACCTCCACCCCCCCACAACACTGGTGCCAATACTGAGCAGCCTTCCACATCAAGCTTTAGTGGCTACTTAAATTACAAATCTTAACACTTTCTTTGCTTATTATGGAGTCAGTCTGAAAGGGACAGTATTTACATTTCAAGTGAATCAGAAGAGTTATTGATGCATTTAACTTGAGCCTTATGATCCTGAACAGTAAAGGCCAAGGAAATTCCTCAACCCATGTACATTCTGGAAAGAGTTTATTGAGAATTATACTTCCCCGTATACCTTAGATAAAACATATGGATGCCTTGATTTTTTAAAATTTATTACAAATTCAAAAAGAACTTCCAACCCCTCTCTTTATTTTTTTCCCTCACACATGATTAGCTGGAGTATTTGTCTCCACAGATTAATGGGAGCAAAATGTTTGCTAGCCACACTTTAGTTAAATCACTCTCCTTCTTCTAGGCATGTAAATATGGCAGAACCTCAGACTGAGCCCTGAAGAAATCCCTGCTTAACAGAATCTCCCAAATATAGGCTGGCCTTAGGGAAAACATTTCCAGATTCATTATCTTCCTTTACTCTACTTCCACCCCATTTTAGTCTCATTTATTCCATCTTTATAAAAGAAGCATCCTTCTCCATCTAATTCCTGAGAGACTGGCAGGTCAACATTAAGTTCTGTGCCTATTCTAGTGGTCATTACACATGTCTCTTACCAAGGTTCATACCCATGCATGTAGTCATCTGCCAGATAAACTTGCATTATCTGTGTCTAGAAACTGTAAAAACATAGTGTTAGATGTAGCTAGCCTCTCCTTTTTATTGATTGCATTTGTTCTTTGTGAGAATTGTCTTAAAAACATTAAGTTATGTTAAGCCTTCTAACATATATGCAGTAAATTATGAAAACATACAAGAGCTGAAGGATGGGAAAGAACATTATGGAAGGAACACTGCCTTCTGGATATGACACGGCTGTTGTTCTCATGAACTCATGGCAGCTTTGGTGTGGGGATATTGTGTTCCCCAAAATAGTGTGCAACCTAATAAACTTATCTGGGGTCAGAGAACGGAACAGCCTCTAGATATAGAGGCCAGAAAATGGTGGCACACACACATTTAATCCTAGCATTCCAGAGGCAGAGATCCATCTGGATCTCTGTGAGTTCAAAGCCACACTGGAAACAGCTAGGCGTGGTAACAGTGAGCCTTTAATCCCAGGAAGTGATGGCAGGAAGCAGAAAGGTATTTAAGGAGTGAGGACGAGGAACTAGAGACTGGTTAAGCTTTTAGGCTTTTGAGCAGCATTTCAGCTGAGATCCATTTGGATGAGGACTCAGAGGCTTCCAGTCTGAGGAAACAGGGTCAGCTGAGGAACTGGCAAGGTGAGGTAGCTGTGGCTTGTTCTGCTTCTTTGATCTTCCAGCATTCACCCCAATAACTGGCACTGGGTTTGGTTTTATTAGTAAGACCTTCTAAAAATTCATGCTACACTTTGGTTATGGCATAGGACCTATTCAATATTAACATGGTATGGACAGGGAGGGGGATTTTGAGGCACTCCCCTGTCCGAGAGGCTAGTTTCCTTTGGTGAGGGTGGATAAATATCCTCTTCAGTGGTGTAACTATTACATTGCCCCCCCCCCCCCCCCGTGCTCTTGTAAATAAGCCCCAGCTTGTGCTCATGCAAACAACCCCTCTTAAACTCAGTGGGGTGCGCGCACACATCCACTCACTCACACACAAAGACAGGAAAATAGAAGGGGGGCTAGTAGTCAAGAAGAGGAGAAGGGGTTCAGTGGGGGGGGATGTAAGGGACAATAAAAGGCAATGGAGCTAAATATGATCAAAATACATTCTATATGTTTACAAAATTATTATAACGTAAGGCATTTAATAAAAATGATTGAATTGGGGGAGCAGGCCCTGCACCTCATCTGGGAAGCACAATAGAACCAACTCCATTGGCAGAGGTGTCGGGGAGCCAGCCCTGATATGGTGAGCAGGGAGGAGCTGTCCCTATTACTCACCTGTCATGTGGCAGCATGGGAGGAAAAGAGATGCCTCCCCACCCATCAACACGTGAAGCAGGTGGGAGAGCTGGCCATGAGGCCCTTCATCTGCTGTGGCTCTACAGAGTGGCCCCTGTGCCACACCTGGACAACACAGTAGAGCTGGCTCTGAAGGTGTAGGTATGGGAGATCCGATTCCGAAGACTTGAGGGCAGGAGAGCTGGTTCTGCCCCCTGCTCATTGCTGCAAGGGGTGAACTGCCAGGGCAGTGCAGGAGAGCCCACCCTGGTGTGGTATTGTATTCCCCCAAATATTGTGCATTCTAATAAACTAATCTGGGGTCAGAGAACAGATAGCCACTAGATACAAAGGCTAGAAAATGGTGGCACTCACACCTTTAATCCTAGCATTCCAGAGGCAGAAATCCATGAGTTCAAGGATACAGCCAAGCATGGTGACTCACGCCTTTAATCCCAGAAAGCAAGCCTTTAATCCCAGGGAGTGGTGGTAGAAGGCAGAAAGATATATAAGGCGTGAGGACCAGGAATTAGAAGCATTTGACTGGTTAAGCATTTGGCTGGTTAAGCATTCAGGCTTCTAGCAGCAGTTCAGCTGAGAGCCATTGGGATGAGGACACAGAAGCTTCCAGTCTGAGGAAACAGGACGAGCTGAGGAATTGGCAAGGTGAGATAGCTGTGGCTTATTCTGTCTCTCTGATCTTCCAATGTTTAACCCAATACCTGGCTCAGGTTCGATTTTATTAATAAGAACTGTTAAGATTCATGCTACACCCTGATAGTGAGGACAAGGGAAAGCTAGCAGGCTGACCAACCTTGCAACTTACTCAGTCCCAGAACCAGGGTTATGGGTTGGCCCACCCCAATGTCCACCCTACCTGTGATCCGCTGTAGCACATGAAGGACCGGTTCTTCAGACCCAAAACTGCAGGATTTCCACAACAGCAGGATAACCAAGAGGAGTTCCAGTGAAGGCTCAGCATTGATAGTGCAGCAGAAACCAGAGGCCTTGAACCGGACTCTTTGCAATGAACACTTGCAAGTAGAGATATATGGACAAAAGGGTTGAGATATACGGACAAAAGGGTTGAGATATATGGACAAAAGGGTTTACTGCGTGACACACTATGTCACAGCACAGCTTCCATGATGAGACTCCCCCTTTTTCCTTTTCTTTTTTCTCTTAAGTGTTATCTTGGGGAGGAGGCTGCAAGGGCACAGGGTAGATATGCGGGGAAGGGAAATGAATGGATTGAGATGCATGATGCGAATGACACAAAGAATAAATAAAAAGAAAGTTAAAAATGATTTAACATGTATGTCAGTGGGCCATACAATTTTATTATCCAACTTTACCAAGTTCACTCAGTTCACTTTGATTAGGACCTACACTTGGTAAAACCCAACCACTGACAGAGAAGAGAACACTAACACATAGTAACTCAGAAAGTGGTAGTAAAGCAATTTCTTCCGTAATTATGCATTGATCAGTGACAGCCTTGATAACTGACAGTGGCGCCCTCATTTTATATGTGTTCCACCTGCCCATTTCTTGCCTTTTTTTACATAGAAAAGAAAAAAAATTCAAGACAAATCATAACATGCCTTTTCTGAGTCATTTTCCCTGGTTTTCAGAGATGGCAATCACCACTGATTGTAAGACAACAAGCACTGGTAATGTCCAATAAATGTGAAAGAAAATGATGTTAAAACAAATGAAATACCATGCATGATTATTCAGGTATTTGTGTGCTTTGTTATTCAATGTTTTTCTTTGTATCTAGGCTGAAAGCTTCTGTGTTTTTATTGAGTCTTCATACCTACTGAACTCTCAGACATGTAGGATTTCTTTAATATCACTTGATAAATTCATGAATTCAGTGTTTTTCAGTACTTAGTGTTAAGATTTAAGATTTTTTTTTCGAAGAGAAAGGAAACAGTGGTTGCTTTTAAAGGCCTATTCATGCCTCAGTAGCTGACCTTGAATAACAGAAGAAGGTACTGCTGAGCCAGGGATTAAAGAACCAAGAAAAAAGTCTTTTAGTCTTTTAGAGTGTTTTTTTTTCCCTAAGTTTTCAAAATATAACCCCTGTGTACCCAGTACTTATGAAAGCCTTCCCTTGCTGTATTTTCTCAACAAAGACTGTGGCTTTAAATCTCAAAGACAAGCTGTATGTAACATGGTGTGCAAGTGGTAAAGGATAGAGTTCAGGCATTGTAATTTTTGTTTTGGACATTAGTTATATTAAATCAATAGCTAAAATTATTGTGTTACTTTATCTTTTTATTAGCTGTATTTATGACTAAGGAAAAATAATCATTGCAGATAATTTGCTAAGTTTATATGTCTGGTCTAAGAATTGTATGGGCTACTTCTGCTTCTCTTCTGATACAAGGTTTCTAATCATGTCTGATTTAGTAATCTTATAAGCCATTCTTACAGGCATTGACTTCAGGAATTAGTTGGCATATTGAATTAGAAAGAAATGGGGTATATTTACTTGTGAGTAAATAGGATAAATTGGAGGTTTTATTTCCATAGAGGTATTGCTTCCACTTGGCCAAGATTGAAATATTGAATGTTATCGCCGCACATTTCAAGATCAAAGTTAGCAAAGAAGGCTTGCACCTGGGGTGCTTTATTGTAGGGATTGGTTGGCACGAAACAAATGTAAGAAGTTGGGACATCAGAGAAACTTCAAGACGTTAGATGAGTGAGCCTAGGAAATTATTTGTGTTCTGGAAATAGCTGCAGACCTACTGGGGAGGCATCCAGTGAAACAGGAGGGAGATGCTTCCAAGAGGCAAGGTCACTGAAGTGGAAAGAGACCTAAATGCCAGACTAAGAATATAGCTTTCTTTACTCACTTAAAAATGGTTTCTCACATACTTGCAATACCTTGCAGCAAGCAAACAAAACAAAAGCAAACAACAAAACGAAACAAAGAATGACAGATTTGGAAAGCCCTCTTATTCGTAGAACTCAAATTGGTGGTAGATTTTCTTGATTGAGGCAGGAACTTGCTGTGTAGCCCAAACTGTCCTCTGATTCCCCGTCCTCCTGAGGGTCTCTAGGAGTTAGACTCCCTAGTAGGCAGAGAGATGGGGAGAAGGACCACAACTAGGCTGCTAAACTTCCAAAATGGCTGCCTGCTTCTTTGTTCTTCTGGTGTGAAACAAAAGCCTTGCAGCTTAATACAAAGGTCTTATTGGCTTTTCTCATGTCACCACGGTGCTTGTAGACGGACTGGCTCAAGAAGCTCAAGGTTCATCAAGACATGTTTATGCAACAGTTGTGGGCCAATTTGTGAACTGTCTTTTTTCAAACTGGCTGTAAATTACGGAAAGCAGACACTGCAAACATATTTAAAAATTCCAGCTCTCAAAGAGAATCTGGACTTCTGTTTCCTGAGTCCTTCCTCTACTTCCTGGAGGGTCTTACCCTCTGCCTCTCTGTCTCTCTGTGCCTCTCTGTGTCTCTCTGTCTCTCTCTCATGTTTCCTTAACCCCAATAAAAGCCATTCTTCAACTGCTGACTTTTTCTGCCTGGGTGTGCTACGTTCAAGATGTCTCCTCAGCTACTTGTCACACTAGGGATATTTTTCTGCCCTTTAATTATCTTGTAGATAAAATAAACTCAATTAAAACACCTATATCGGAACATATCTGCCCTTGAGTGCTGGGACTTGAAGGGTGCACTGCTATGATCACTGTTTACTGTTTTTGAAATTATATTTAAAAGAGCAATGAGTTGTTAATATTATTAGGTTGATTTGGTTCAACTAAAGCTACAAGAAGGAGGAGGAGGAGGAGGAGGAGGAGGAAGAGAAGGGGAAGAAGAAGAAGAAGAAGAAGAAGAAGAAGAAGAAGAAGAAGAAGAAGAAGAAACGAGTTTTAGAGTGGTACTCAGGGAGAAGTTGGATACAAGAGAGTATCAGAAGACCTTGATAAACTTCAGGTATCAAGTGCTGTGAGTAATCACTCATTGAGCAGAGAGACACTCTTCACAAGTGGTTAAAACAATGTGTAAATGTGAAAGAACTCGAGAAAATAATCTTGATCTTTCTTTCCATTTGCTTAGATTGGTTCCAGTGTGCCATATATCCTCAGAAAACGTAGTGAAGAAATGTGTAGCTAGGACATTTCAAGGCAGGCATTGAGAATGTGTTAATGGAATTCGGGCAGGACATTAACAGATGGAGTCATATCTTTTGAGCACTTGATGCAAATAGTAATTAAAAACAAACACCCAACCCCCGAAATTTAATAACCCAGACCAAAGAGAGCAAAAATGAAAGTAAAGAGAAAACAAAACAAATCAAAAATTGAAGAAATAAAATAGGAAAAAGAAAAAAAAAACCCACGCACTTGGAAGAGAAACAAAGGGACATGTTAAGAAAATTAAAATAATAAAACCTGCCAAGTATGCCTTAAAAGTCAGGAAACAGCAGCTAAGAGAACACAAAGGGAAAAATGCATTGAAGGTTAGAAGAAAAGAAAGAATTGTGGTCTGTTTCTGCTCCTGTTGAACATTAACATTACAGAATAAGTTATTCAAAGTCATAAATGTAAACATTTTTAAATTAATTTATTCACTTTACAGCTGGCCTCAGTTTCCCCTCCCTCCTCTTCTAGTCTCTCCCCCACTCCCCTCTGTTTCCACTCCTCAATCCACTCTTCCTTCTTTTCTGTTTAGGGAAGGGCTGGTCTCCCATGATTATTAACAAAACATGGAATATCAGGTTGCAGTAAGACTAAGCACCTTCCCATATATTAAGACTGAACAAGGCAACTCAGTATCAGGAGTGGGGTCTCGAAAGCCAGTGAAAGAGTTGGAGACAGCTCCTGTTCCCACTGTTTGGAGTCCTACAAGAGGACCTAACTACACAACTATAACATATATGCAGAGTGACTTGGTAAACATTTTTTAAAGGATGGGTTTTGACCTGGAAGCACACACCGGAATTCCTTATTGCCAAGCCAGCTGAGGTAGAAGATCTCTAGAAATCTCTAGGATTTGGGCTGACAACATGAGTTTGTCTCTAGAAGAGAGAGAGAGAGGGGAAAAAGAGCGGCATTAAAGAGGTGTTTTGTAATCCTTCTCCTTACTAGATTTTCAGTCATGTTTCAGAAGGATTAAATATAATTTTGATTCAAGATTTTATCTAGTTCAGAGAATTTTTTACAGGATCTCTTTATATAATAATAATAATAATACACTAATGATAATTTCCCTGGTGACTCTTAATCGATGTCAGTTATTTTTATGTAATGTTTCCCATTTAGAACTTAAAATATAAATAGACTTAGAGCTCAATTAATTCAACTTTGTATCTTAAAGTATCTTCCTTAGTCCAGTGAAAACCAGTGCAGGAAATAATTACCTGGATTCCAAGGGATGTTTTGCCTGGGAGTAAGCATACTAAGAAATTGAGGATACAATTGAGTTTTCTTGAAATTTTAATATTTTGGGATGAAATTAAATTGAGAACTTAAGTTTTTCCTAGCTTTTCCTAAAATAGAAATTACTTATGATGTTTGATTACATCTTTTCTTTATGTATATTTCTTCCATCATTCAACAGATTGCCAAATTTCTACTAAGCTTTGTTTATTCTAGTAATATAATATGGTATTTGGAATGGGATTGATTCTAGGAAGCAATTCTATTTTATTTTACTTTATATCCCTATGGGGTAATATAGGCTTTGGAATAATTTTATGCAATAATTTCATTTAATCTAATACTTTCTTGAGACAAAAGCTAACCTTACATCTTGTAGGTCCTGATTATATTCCCAAAAGACTTTATTTGGTGTTAGGCAATTACTTCTAGGCACAGTGGATGGACTCTCTTGAGAGAATACCGTCTTCTATACCAGTGGTGTGACTTTAATTATTGAAGGTTAATTGTTAAGAACTAAGGTTAAGAAGATAAAATCTGTGAAGCACAAGAGTTCACTTATTTCGCTATGTGGCTGTTTCTCTGAGAAATTATTTGTTTCAGCCCCTGGGAAAGAAAAGTATGATGAAACTCACTTTTGTCTCTCCTCTAACCTCCAAACATATTCCCTTGTTAATTGCCTAAAGCAACTCGAGAGAAAACAATTTAATCAACATAATAATGTTGAAATTGAGCTTCGTTTCCAGCTGTTTTGAGAACTAGCAAGTTAAATACATCATGTTCCTGGTTTTGTAAATTATTATGGCTTTCCACTTAGTCTGTCTTCAGTTTTACAATTTTGTACCTTTGGTGATCAATATTAAACCAGTTACACATGTAACATCACTATAGTGTTTTGTTTTTCATATGACAGAGTTCTGACTGGCCTGGAACGCATTATGTAGACCAGGCTACCCTTAGCCTTGAGCTCACAGAGCTTGCTCTGCCTCCACATGTCTTCTGAGTGCTCGAATTAAAGTTGTGTATCACTGTGCTTGGCTAATCACTACTTTTAATATTAAAAATTTGTACAAATTTTCCTATAAAACAATTGGTCATTAGTGTTAAGTCCCTAATCTGAACTCTAGTAGACTGGCATAATTTACACTTTGACAATAGAGTGCTTGTTTGGGACATAGAGTGTTTTTAATTAGTAAAAATAATTTTAGGATATGATGGTTTACAAAAGTACAAGATATATTTAGCCTACGGTTTGGAATTCTAGACGTCAAGGATTTTCCAGTTCTAGCATGTGAGCAATTGTGCTTGTACCTCCGCTTATACTGATCATGCTGCATTATGTATTAAAATTCTATAAAAAACAAAAATGCTTTTAAAATGAAATACACTAAAAGGGAAGCAGATTTGAGGAGTTTGAGTGACTTATACACAAAGTAATCAATCATTATATAACAATTGTTCCTGTCATGCAGGGTTGACAGGTTTTTATTTGATGTTTAATTAAATATGAAAAATGGTTTATTACATTTTTTGATGGACATTTAAATGTACTCAGCAGGTTGGTGAGGTGGTTCAGCAGGCAAAGGACACTACCATACAGTCCTGGTGACATAAGTTTCATCCCTGGAGCCCACATAAAGATGGAAGGAAAGAACTGACTCCATAGGGCTGTTATATAACATCCACATGTGCCCGTGTACAAATAATGCACCTGCAGGTGCACACACACACATGCATGCACACACAGTGATAATAACTTAATGTACTCACTATTTAAATGAATATTATTGCATGTTGAAAATATCCCAATTTATTTTTAGCTGATTTGCTCTGACACTACTTTGTTGGCTTACTTTCTAAAAATTTTAAGTTAAATGAGAAAGTAATAAAGTATTGTTTGAAAATTTAGCTTTGTTTTTACATTAGCCCTAAAAAATGTATTTTGTGTGTGTGTGTGTGTGTGTGTGTGTATGTGTGTGTGTATGTGTGTATGTGTGTGTGTATGTGTGTGTGTGTGTGTGTGTGTGTGTGTGTGTGTAGGCCAGAGGACAGACTTTGGCTATCTTCCTTTATTATTCCCTTATTCATTGAGACTGAATTTTTCACTGAACCTGGAGTGCAGTGATTAGCTGGACTGAGCGTTCCCTGAACAGTTCTGTCTATCTCTGCCCTTCCCAGTATTGGGGTTACACATACTGTTTGTTGCCAAATAGGCCCTTTTGGGTGAGTTCTGGGATTCCACAGTAAGATTCTCACACTTTCATTGAAAGCCTTTTACCCACAGAGCCATCTCCTTCGCCCCTACAAATCTAATATTTACATTTTTGTTATTCTTATAGTGCTTTAAGAATTTATGCCAATCAGTAATACATATTATATGTAGGAGTAATCACTGTAATGTTTTTAACTAAATCAATTAGTGTTTTCTAAAAGCACTTATTTCTCTTCTTATAACTCTAATGTAATCTTAAAATATTCTTTAATTAAAATATCTTAATTGGTAATTTTCTTCTGCTTCATCTACAATTCCATTTTTATTTTCATCTCTTTTCTTTCTCGGCTGTGATTTTCTTCTTTCATTCTTTGTATCGTTTATTCTTCCATTTTTACTTTACTCTATTTTCTAAATCAGCCTTATTTCTCTTCTTTTCAGCTCCTCTCCCTGTTTCTTTTTCTTTTTAATCCTCCCTCTCTTATCTTCCCCTGCCTTTGTCCCTACTAAACTGAGGCAGTTCTTTAATTTCTAATTTTACACACACACACACACACACACACACACACACACACACACACACACTCACACCATATATATGAGATATTTTGAATTTTTCTTCAGTTGTAGATCTCAATGCAGTATGCTGATGTCTAGGGAACCCCCTTATCTAATCTGTATGCATTTTGTGTGACTTTTCTGCATATACTTCAGCCCAAACAACCAGAAATAAATTAAATGTGCCTTAGTTGTGCAGCTCTTTACCACCAAAGCCTAGAACACTCCCCCTATAAGGTCAGATTCTTGTATTGGTGATTAAGTCAAGGATTTGAAATGGGGAAATCATCCTGGTGGTCCTAACAGAGTCATAAGTTTGTAATTAGGTAGGGAGGCTATAGTCAGAGAGGATTTCAAGATGCATCTTGGTACAGAGGGTGTTCGCAGGAGTCAAGGGATGTGAGCAGCATCTGGATGCTAGAAAAGACAGGATATTTTTTCCTGTAAAAACTTCTGGAAGAAAGTAGACTGTGATTGCTTCCTATGATCACAGTCTTTTGACTATTAATATGACATGGTAGCAAAACTGCATAGTTTTTATCCACTAAGTTAGTATTAATTTATTGTAACAACAAACAGGAACCAATGCTGAATAAGAATGTACAGGTTTAGGTGGAGAATAGAAAGTATTTTTAAGAATTCTACTGGACTCTGAACATAAGGAATATGTGAAGTGTTAGCCAGGGTTTTCTAATACCAAAGACAGAGGTCAATGTTTTCTGTGGATTTTTTCTCACCTGCCTGAAGCCTTTATGTAATACAATGGAGTAGAGTGGCATCTTACTTCATAACATTTTGTAAGTACGTTAATAAAATAAATAGTACTTACATCAACAACAAATCCCAAATTAAAAAATAATAATAACAAACTTTGAAGTATTCTAAGCAATGTAAAGTTTCTTAGCCTACAATTTACTTTAGTCATTATAGCAGAATTAGATGTGTGGGTTTGACAATTAATACCCTACTATTTGATATTAGAAGTGGCCAAATTTCTTAATGTGAAAAAGGGCAACATGCATGGTAAGTGACTTAAGATCAATTATCCAGCATACAGAACTGAGAGAAATCAAAGGAAAAAAACAAAAACAATAGAGAGCCAGAAAATTCACAAAGCAAGAATAAGCCTTCCAAGAACAACTTCCTGCAACTAATACTCACTTCCTAGTAGTGAATCAGTCATTAATTCATCCAAGCACATTGGCCTCATCATCCAGCACTGTCACCAGCTAAACACCAAGGCTTCAGCACACCAGGTTTGCGTGGTGGTGGTAGAAGGCAGTGAAATTTCACAGCTGAAGCATAAGGTTTGGCCCATTAATAGAAATAATAAATAATTTCTAGTATATTCATTTAACAGAAACAGAATTCAATGAACAGAATCGTAGAAATGAGAAAAAAACATACAGTTGTATGAAAAACTTTGTATAAACCTCACAGACACAATGTTGAGTGGAAGAAAGTAGACACAAGATTCCACGTTATGTGATCCTAGTTCTCTGGAGCTCAGGAATAAACAACACATGTCCTTTTGACTGTAGAACAGACATTAATTTGGAAGCATCCTGCTGTGAGACATGAGGGAACCTGCTTAGGTACCGAGGATGTCCTATACTGTGGTTTGTTTCAGAGTTATACATATATGTAGAAACCTATTATCTTATATGCTTAAGACTTGCAGATTTTATGGTATAAGAAACCATTTTAAAAATAAAACATTTATCATGAACACTTGATTTCGATAGGAGAAAGTATTGTTTAGATATTAATATAATTGTATGTGTTTGTGCATATGTGTGAGTGTTGTATGTATGCATGTGTGTGTGTTGTAAGTGTGTGTTTGTGTAAGTATGGATGTGTGTATGTGTGTTCTGTATTCAAGTGTGTGAATGTTGTGTGTGCTTGTGTGTGTTTGCGTGTGTGTGTCTGCATGTGTATGTGTCTGTGTCTGTGTGTGTGTGCGTGTGCGTGTGCGTGTGCGTGTGTGTGTGTGTGTGTGTGTGTGTGTGTGTATGTGTGTGTGTTACGATGTGTGGAGGACAGAGGCTGGTTCACTGCACCATGTGGAAACCAGGACTACTTTTTGGAGGTCATTCTCTTCTTCTACCTCTTCATGGCTTCCAGGACTTTAACTCAGGTTGCCAGGCTTATCCTTACTCCTTGAACCATATTACCAGCCCATGCAGTATTCTAAAGAATTACTATGCACAAGAGAAATGAGTCCACTAAAAATGACTTCACTGGTTTCAGGAAAAGCAAATTCATGACTCCATTGATTTTCGAATGAAGAGAGATGGAAAGGACTTAAAGAACAGAGGATGGGATTCAATGATTTCTTCTTGTCTTTTTTAGGAAATGCATATGTTGCCTATACAAAAGTAAAAAAGGTACAAAGTATCTTAAAGAATTATAAAGCAAATACTGTTATTGCAAAAGAGAAAAAGAAGAATTGTTCACTCAGTTCGCCCTTAGCTTTTTTCTGATTTTGGAAAATTGGGGCATTGTCACTGAAATGGAACAAATAGCAATGCTTACCTTTCATTTTCAAAATTAAATGAGACTAGAAGCCCTACTTTGTTTTATGTTAGTAAGGAATGTAGAATAAAAAGCCACGGAATATATATCATCCAATTTGAACGAGGCTCAAGACCTCTATGACCTTGTCTAGTGGATAATCTCACTCACTCTCTCCTATGTGGTTAATTTGAAGTGATTCCTTACTGTTGTATCTGCCAAACTGTTCATAGTTATATATGATGTTTAAAATATCGAGGTTTTTAAAAATCATGACTGTGTTTGAATAGTAGATCTAGATTAGATGAGAGTAAGTTTTAAAAATAGACCAAATATTTGATTAATTAACAAATTTCCTAACTATTTTGAACATAGTTTGTTTTAAATTGGGGTAAAGATGAGCTCTTACACAGAAAGTCAAATGGTTAATATATTTTTGATCAGTAATTCTTTCTGCAATTACATGTTTTCCTTAGAGTTTTCTTGTTGATGAATCCAGGCCTCTTGGACAGAAAGATGCCACACGGAGTTTGCTAATTTCAGTAAATGGGTGATATTATAATATGGCATTATTTTACCCAACACATATGTCACAATAATAATGAGTGATTTACAGTCATTTTATAATGATAGTAATGCAAACAATAGCTTTGTAAATTCTTATTATCATATATTTTATGTACTCTAGTCACATTTCTACACAGAAGATTGAAGAGTCAAGAGGTAGTGCATATTTTTTCCATTGTGTTTTCATTTTTTTTAATTCTCATCACAGGAGCTTTAAGAAGAAAGTAGATTGACAAGGTTTTGGAATTTTGCCTAATAGTTGAAATATGCTGCCTCAGCATAGCCTTTATTTCTGCTTACCCTTTTGAAAGCTATGTTGAATACAAAGTAACTTAACCATTATGGAAGTTTTTTATTAAAATAATTTATAGACATAAATTATCAGTGGGTAGCTTAAAAAGCTCCTTTTATGACTGAGTTTATTGGGGTATTACACACTGAAAAGATTCTGATAAGCAAAAACATTATTGAGACACTGCTTTATTTAATGCAACTGTGTTCATCTGATCAATTTTATTTTATCTGAAAGCATTTTGTAGAATGACTTTCATAACTACAAGCAAAGAAACTGCTGAAAAATGCTCTTACAGAGGCTATTAGGTACTTTCATATTTTGGGAAAACGTCACTTATTCTTCAGTTTTATTTCTCATATTTTATTTATTTATTTATTTATTTATTTATTTATTTATTTATTTATTTATTTATTTATTTATTTATTTATTTATGTATTTGGTTTTTCGAGACAGGGTTTCTCTGTGTAGCTTTGCGCCTTTTCCTGGAACTCACTTGGTAGCCCAGGCTGGCCTCGAACTTACAGAGATCCGCCTGGCTCTGCCTCCCAAGTGCTGGGATTAAAGGCGTGCGCCACCACCGCCCGGCTATTTCTCATATTTTAATTTGGTTCAAGGAGTCTTAGTTTTCAAGATGTACTGAGTATTAGTATGAGCAGACCAGCTTTCAATCTAGAATACGAGAAAATAAGGATATCTCTTTTCCCCTTTGTTTGTGCTCAGAGATGGAAGTCTAAAGACACGATGGGATGGTTAACACATACAATGGGCCTGAAAGGAGAATAGGGGAAAGAGAGGGTCGAAGCTCTCTTTTTAAAGGAAAATGTCTTCTTGCTATTCCTTGATATGTTTGAAAGATTTCCTGTTTGGGAGCATTAGATTTCTTTCTCTTTCCTTTGTATGTTTGCTGTACTGGGTTTTCTTTTCATGTGGAAAACACAGTGGAATCAGGGCAAGTGTAGGTGGAAATCAGGAGAAATTTGGCATTTCAAGAAACTTCCCTTCGCTTTATAAGTGACTGTCATGTATTAGTTTTGGAGTAGGAGATCCAGAGTCTGGGACTAGGCCTTGGAAAAAGTGGTCAAGGTTATACCCTGATTTGTTTTAATTAGAACAAATTGACAGGAAAAAAAATAAATCTTGAGGATCACAAGTGTAGGAGGTCATATGCCTTTCTAGGCAAAATGGGACTCCCTTGAGGACTCGAATGTGCCTCAGCCTGCTGCCTTAGGGTCTGGGTTTCCCAAGCACTGTTTCTCAATGTAAACAATTAATTCCTGGTGCTGAAGGAATGACTCAGTGCTTAAGGGCCCTGGCTGCTCATCAAGAGGATCCAGGTTTAAATTGATGCATACATGTGATGACTCATAACTGTATTTAACCCCTTAAAGGGGATCTGATGTTCTTTTCTGTTCTCTGCAGGCACCCGGCATGCACATGATACACAGACAAAACAGGTAAAACACTTATACATACAGAATAATAAAATATAAAATTAATTTCTTCCATGTGACAATCACATGATCCACCATGCTCTAGCTTCTGAGGGGATGAAAGACAAGGAAGGCTACTGGGCTGGAAATTACCAATGTCCCAATGAAGTACCAGAATGCAATGGTGTTGTGTGGGAATTCCAGAGGCAGACTTTGGGCAAGATAGTTAAGATCACCGTAAATCAGCTGTGTCACTTAAGTTGTTAATATTAACTGGCAAGAACTTTAAGTTAAACCTAAAATATCATCTGATATATTTCAAGTACTTAATATTAGTGAAGACTGTATTTCCTTATATTAGACCTGATCCTGGATTTGCCCATCTGTTCTTCAGTTTTTTGTTATACCCAGTGTATCTCTGTGGATATCTTTCCTCATCCTTCCTAAACATTTGACTGTCTAGGGCCATATTCATGTCCATGTTTTTTGATGTTTAGAAAAATGACAGTTTTCTAAGTAATCAATCTCTTTGTTTGCAAGTAAACAGTTTAGTATCCGGAATAATTGATTTATTATCTGGAGGTCCTAGTTTATTCACTTATCTAACATGAAAGTATATTTATAAAGTCCATTATATTTGCAAAATGTCATCACAAATCAGTGGTTATGACATAAAAGTATGCTTTATTAAGCAGTGTTATGAGAAATTAGAAATGTTTCCCGTATACCTAGAAACACTTTGCATTTTGAAAGTATTGCGATTTGTTCCAGATAAGTCTTCAAATTGGAGAAAATTTCAGACTTCTAGTTTATAGTCCATTGAGCTTGAAGTTAATTGCAGAGTATTTAAGATTAAATTTTGTATTTAAGCAACTACTAATTCACTTTAGTAAGCATGTCCCAGTTGAGCTTACTATTTCTGTCAATCACCTCAAGCCAGAGAGCATATGAGTGGGAAAATGGTTCAGATCTGTAGACCTTCATTAATACATTTGAATATGTAATGGAGCAAAAACACTAATATTAAATGAACAAAAAAGATTGTTGTATATTAGACATTTATTATAACAGAAAATGTGTAATCATTGGTACTATTCCATACATTGTCCTATGCATGTGTTTATATGTGTAATGTACATATAGACACATACATAAAATGTAGGTTGAGGTAGACATGAGGACAGAAAAGCTCTGTGTGTGTGTGTGTGTGTGTGTGTGTGTGTGTGTGTGTGTGTGTGTGTGTGTATGTAACACCTACTTTAGAAGGCTGGAACATTTTAAAATCACTAAAAATTTCTGGTTTACAGTTTCTTTTAGATTATAAATTATTCTAAAATAAAGTGGCAGTTACTTGAAAAGTTAAGCAATGAGCTCTGTGAATGTATTTGGAAGAGAAACAGCAGATACTTTCTCATTTGGCCTTTATCTTCTGCTTTCTAGAGAAGTGAACAGCACGATTTATAAATTACTGGAGAGTGGAGATCAGATCAGATGACTTCAATGGAACTAGCTTGTTTCCCTAGAGAAATGCAATTAAGTTGGTCCATGTTGAACATCAGTGGAATAATTTCTCTTCCTTAGGTACATTCTGAAAACAGAATTAAGTGGAGCAATATTAAGGTCAGATAATCTTTATATGGCCAGACACTTCTGGCAAATATATGAATATTGGAAAGAATTATGTAAGTAAAGATTATTCATTTAGACAATCTTATCTTCTCATCTCAAGAATACCCTTTTAGTAATTAATTACAGTATGCCCCAAATGATATGTCATTTGAGTATAGTATAAAATATGTCTCAGTCATTCTTTTGCATATTTTGACAAATTACAGAACAGTAGTTTATGTTGTGAATTATAATCTCATCATGTAGGATAATTTCTATTTCATTATTCAGATGGTGATGGCAGAATTCTTTAAAAAAGAAAAGGAAATATGTACTTTAAATAAGTACAAATGTACTTTTATTAAGGTGAAGCAAGCTATATTAGAACATCCTTGTATAGTTTGTAATTTGAAGAGTCTCTATGCATTATTGGGGCAAAATACAGATACTTAAAATGTATAACAGAATAGTACTTTTTGGGAAAGTAACTCTAGTATTTTTTAAGTTTATTTTAAGTGTATGTTCATGTTTCTGAGTATATACATGTGCACCATGTGTGTAGGTGAGCCCTCAGAGGTCAATAGACGGCATACAATACCCTGGATGTGATGTGAGTCTTTATGTTGGTACTGCAAATTGAAGTCAGGTATTCCAGAAGAGCAGTGAGTGCTCTTAACCATTGTGCTCACTCTCCAGCCACTTAATTCTCTTTAATTCTAGTACTGTAAGAGTGCTTAAGATGTAACTCCCCCAGAAAAACTACAACTGAGCACAAAAGAAACTACTTGTTTTTCAAGGCCTAAAATACATTCAATGAAGAAAAGGTATTCTGTTTAACAAAAGTTCTTGGAAGCAGTTAAACATTTATATATTAAAGTAATGAACTTTGACTCGCATTTTGTACTTCATCAGGAACTACCTCAAAACACTATTCAAAATAAAAGAGAACGTAAGAGAAAACCTTTTTGGGACCCAGAACTTCATGTCTTATGCATGATATGCCTAGCATATCCACAACAGAAAAACAATCTGTAATTTGGAGGAAAAAAAATTAAACCATTTGCTCCAAGAAAGACTCTTTAATAAAAGAAAAGAGTAAAGAAAAGATCTGGAAGAGAGAAAATGGTAGTAAAGGACACATCTGGTAAAGACTCACATGAGTCCTCAAGGACCTCTCAATGGTCTAATGGAAAGTGTTCATGATGATACCCATCTCTAACCCCCTGCAGTTAGGAGGAACATGCAAGGAGATCACAACTTTGAGGACAGGAACACCATTACAATCAAGTAAATGAACACATGCACTCAAACATAGAACAAACAAGCACCCATGCTTGCCAGCCAATATCATCAAGTAACGAGCGAACTGTAAGAAAGAACCCCTTAATGAAAGGATGTAAGAATGAAAACAAGCACACAGTACGTGCCTTCATAGACTTATTAAAGCCAACAGGTTCTAATCAATGTGTTGTTGTTAATCATTTAAAAGCAGAGAATCTTCACACTGTGCCAAATTCAAAACATCACACTCTAAAGCAGATTTCAGATGGAAATCATGTTTTCCAGGCACCTGTCTACACACTCAGACTTCAATTAAGGTTTAATGATGGCTGATGAGAAAAAAGTAAAGAGTGATGCCCTTCTATTCCTGAATACTTACCATGTTTCCCTGTAAGAATACTCTAAAAATAAACTTCTAAAATTGAAATGAAAAAAAAATACTGTGATTTCTCTGTATGGTTCTGTGAGATGAAAATAAATATCTGATTTTCTGAATAGACTGTCTATGTGAATGACCAATCATATGAGTATGAAAGTTAAAGCATAAACTGAGGAGCAAATAATTGATTTCCATCCATTTGACAAATACTTTAAAATATTTTTTCAGGTTTTGATTTTGAATCAATGAATATTATTGTATGAAGTAATATTTTACAGGTAGATGTGGACATCTCTACTGCATCTGTGTGAACAGATGTGTGCTGCATCTGGTTCAATCTTCTGTGAACACTTATTGTACAGTTTTTGTTCCTTCAAGAGTAGTTTTGAGCTCATACATTTTTTTTTGGTAACTCTGTCCTTCAAATTGAGGAAACTCTCCTGGCATGTGTTTGCACATGAGAACAGTAATGATATTCAACAGCAACTCCATAATGTCACTAGCAGAGGATGAGCAAGTATGTCCACCTCCTTGCAACACTGCACACTGAGTTATGGTAATATGGTAATATACCCATTAATTTATATGGGAAAGGAGTTGGACAGAATCTCACGAGGAATGTTTTACCCCTTCAATGTTGTTTCAATAACATGAATTTGTAAAGTGTACACAGAAGTATGTTGAACTTAGTTATTTTAAAAATAACACATTGCTTCATTTTATTGTAAGGAAATACCACATCTAAAAGATTAAATTTTCAAAGAGGATTCATTGTGATTAAAATATATGTAATATGAAATTTTAATAATGAAATTATAGATATTACACACATAATCTGAGAGTGGCTCTTAATTTCTCTATAATCCTCAAAGAATCAAATTATGCTTTCATTTTGGTATGGAGGATTCGAAAATCCACATCTAACTATAAACCTAACAGCATAAATGATTGTATGATATTTTGATAGTGTTCTGACAAATGAATCTTGCTTGGAAGCAGAGGGCAGAGCTAGTTACTAACTAGCTGACCTATATTAACCATAGAGGTTTGGAGGACTGTGGACAGAGAGGAGACAGGAAGTAGTAAGGCGAGATGGAGAGAGGACCTCAGCCTTTTGGAGGGAGGAGGAATGGAAGAGGTAGGAGGCAATTGATGGCTACTCCCTGCTTCTCTGGTCTTTCGGGTTCTTACTTTGATATCTGACTCTCGGTTTCTTATTGATAAAAATTATTATATTAAAGCTTCACATAAATATTCTTGAAAAGGCCAATATACTATGTATATTACATATCTTATAATTTATTTAATGATGAAAATTTAAAAAATGATAAAAGAGTCATGAAAATACTATATATGGAGAAAGTTATATACACAAAAATAATTATAGTTATTCTAAAATAGTCCAAATAGAAAAACATAAAAGAAGAAGAAATACATCAATTTCAGCAATAAATCTAAACATGTGAATGTGATGTATGCAATAAATAGCATCGGAGAATGGGTTCCAACTGAAATCCACCCAAATGATGCATGCAAAGCTACAATAAGAAGACAGGAAACTAAAATTCTAAGAATTCACAAAGTCCAAAGTGAAAAATGAAGAGAAACTTGGAAAAGCAGATGTCCGTATGTCCCTTTGAGACAAAGAGGAATTGAAAAGGTGACAATGTTAAGTTGATAAAGGTTGTCCATTAATATTTATGAACAGTGCAGGAGAAAGCATCTACTTTCCCTCCCAAGAAACTAGGAACCACTTCATAGCACATAGATATAAACTGTATAAAAAGAAAGAGAAATATTAAAAAGAGGTAAAAACACAGCATAGTAACATAGCATGTTAATATTTAAGATAGCAGATAAACATTTACTGAAAAATTATTTAAAATATGAACTTCATACACCTAAACGCACCTTCCTAAGCAATAATTAAATATTTAAAGAATCATTAAAGGAGTTCCAATAAACTGTAGTGTCAGAAACACCTTCCCAACAGTTACAGCATTTTATGACAAATAAATAAAAACTATAATAAGTATTAGAACAACCAAAAATGACACAATAAATATTCCTGTTAGGATGGGTGTTCACATGAGACTGCTAGACAAGACATCAGTTCATAGTTGAGAGGAGGGAAAGTGAAGCTTCATCCAGCCCCGGGAGCAGGAGGCAGAACCAGAGACGGCTCAGGGCAGGAGGAAGAGAGAACACTACTGTGCAAAGTGAACATAGGGCTTCAGAACAATCACAAAGACAAGGGGGTAAATGGTAGATATGATAAGAACTTACAGCTTACTATTGTTGGTGAAAGATATGAACTCCAAAGATGTGAGGTTGAAAAGGTTATCAAAGTCAGTCTCTTCTGTAATCAGTTTAATTTGAAGACTTAAAATATTTCTATTAAAACAATACACATATTTTGCATTTTACCATAAAGTTTATTCTATGAAAATTATAAAAATGTAACAGCTTATCTATATTTCTCACTTGAAGATTTTTCTTCTCCTCTCCTCTTCTCTCCTCTCCTCTCTTCTCCTTTCCTTTCCTTTCTTTTTCTTTTCTTCTTCACTTTATTTTTCCTCTCTTTTCTTCTTCCTTTGTTTCTTCTTCCTTTTTTTAAGTGTCTGGTTTAGTATTTGAAAATTTTAATTGATACATATATATTTATCTATGTATGGGTATAATCTGATAATTTGATATAAGCATATGATATGTAGTAATCAAATCTAAGAGATTACACATTTTCCTTTCATCAAATGTTTTTATGTTATACAACTGTGGACACTCCTTTTAAAGTTGTTTTGCAGCACATAATGAAATGTTTGCAATATGCAAGCTTGCTTCCTTGTGAGCCAGTCACAGAGACAAGAGTGAAGGTAAAATAAAAAGTATAAAACAAATTTCAGTCTTTTGTACCTAATTTAAATGTACTTAGTGAGGAGAGACAACACCATAATTAGTGGTGTTTCATGTCCTTATTGTTCTATATCTTCTTGTTAAATTTATATACTTATATTTGCCATGTTTCCAAAATACCTTTTAATGTTTGAAATGGATATATCCACTATCTTCCAGAAATGAAATAAAAAGCCTAAATCATTAGCTTGAAGCCATAGTAATTTTTTTCTAAACTAAGGCTTGGAAAGGTTTCTATATGACACAAATGGAAGCCAGAAGACTACAAACGGTAACTATGATATTTTCTTGTCCATGGCTTTTGCTTTTCTGTGTTCACTCTGTTTTATTTTTCTACTATTAATATACAAGATTTGGTAGGTAGTGTGTGGGGAGCGAATAATGAATGTTGGTTGGATCTAGTGATCCACTTACCAAGAATAGTTCATGATGTTATAAAGGGATTTTTTGGCTGGTAGTGAGTCCCAAAAGACTGTCATTTGGTTTTGTTTTGTTTTTATCTTGCCTTCACTCCTGTTCACGATGACTAGTTCTCAAGGAAAGGAAGTGTCCACATTTTAAGATGCCCTACAATAGCAAAGGGAAATGTCTGGTCAATATCTATTGAGAAATATAGATACTCAGACCACCAGGCTGAAAGGAATTGAAATTTTCTGTAGGACAGAGCTTAGAAGCACTTTCTCCTCCACCCTGTCTTCAGATAAGGATGTAGTGCTGGTTGAAACTTGGGGTGTTGCCTTTGGAATTTCTAGATGAAATGCCTGCTAGTGCGTCATGTGTCGAAGCCTATTCTATAATTCACTATTCAGTACTGAAACTTTGAGGAAGTTAATGTCTCTGGATTAATCAATAGACTAAAATCTTGATGGAGTCACAATTTTATGGGATTATTGGTATGAAAATAATAGAAATGGGCTGAGGCCTGAATGTAGGAAGAAATGAATGGCAGTGTGTCTTTGAATGATATATATTATTCCCAGATCCTTCAACTTTTGCTTTCCCTGCTACATGGATGTCATGAGATGAGTAGCTTCCTTCCACACATCCTCCAACCGTCATGCTTCTGCTTTGTTTGTAGCCTGAGAGCAAAGGAGCCAACTGACCAAGGACTGAAACCTCTGAAGTCATGAGACCAAATAAACCTTTCATCATTTATGTCTGATACTTTGTCAAACTGAACGAAACTGAGTAACATAGTAGCCTTATGAGAAAATAATAAAATGGAGGCATCTAGATAAGTTACACTGAGGACAGTAACATATAAAAACTGAAATAATAAAAGTTTACTTTTTAAGTTTCAGAATTGTGATTATTTAAATAATAAACAGAGAAGTAATACACAGAGATTTTAGGGAGGAATAGACATTATTGTGAGTTTGATTTTCTTTTTGAACAAAAACTTGAATATTTTAGTAAGAAATTATGTGATTTTTTAAAAAAAATTAATATACAGGTATTTTAACAATTCCTATTAGGATACCTTGTGGTGTATATATTATAAGAAACAAGACTAGAAAAAGGCAAAGTAGTATAATAATCAAATGAGCAATGGAAAGGGCAGAAATCAGAGGGTCTGAAGGAGAAAGGATGAATTTAAGTGCTATCAGGGAAAAAACCTCATGCAATGACACTAAAAAGTAGATATTCTAGTAGATCACATCATTAAAAAATTGAATGGACATCAATCCTAGTCAAAAGTAGAGAAGGGCGGTTGGGGATTTAGCTCAGTGGTAGAGCACTTGCTTAGCAAGCACAAGTCCCTGGGTTCGGTCCTCAGCTCCGGAAAAAAAAAAAAAAAAAAAAAAGTAGAGAAGGGCAAACATGAAGAAGTTGAAAATGATTAGGTTTTCGATGTTCTGACTTTGAGATGTCCTGCTTCTTCTGCATGGAAATAGTAATGATGATAATGATAAGTAGTATATACTGAATATTTAATTATCTTCGGGTATTTGGTTATATAGAGAGTTTTAGAAGTTTTGTCTCTATGATAATATTATGAAATAATTTCTTTTTCATTTAACACTAAGTAACTGAGGGTTCATGAACTCAAGTAACTTGTCCAACTAATGTGTAATAATTTTGAGATAATATTGTGATCATAGGTACTCATTTTCTCAAGATCACCATTCTTCATTTGTATTGTTCATAAAAGACAAGTTCAAAAAAAGGAATAATTGAACAGTCTTCAAACATTCTGAATTCCCTTTTGTTCCTCTAAATATTTTTGTAACCAGACATTTCTGATTTTAATATGACTAAGCCTTCAGTTTAAAAGATAATTTCAGGTATTTAGTTATTTTCTGGTGAATTATTATATTTTTTGGATCAATCGCATACAAGATATGTTGTTGATAGATATGGAGAAAGATAGACCTGGTTTTTAGTGTTAAATTATATCACTATAATACAAGCCTTCTGGGTGAACTTTCTCAAAATCTTTTATGAAGGTTTATACTAGTGACTTAAAAAATCCAGGATACTTATTAGTAGACGGCTGTACAAGAGTATTCTTTGAATTTTTTCATATACACTTATAATAGATTTTACTGTTGAAGATTAAATGCAAGTTGTGTTATATAAATATTTAATTTTGCTTAGTTTCACTCTGCTTAATTTTTATAAATAACTCTGCAAGTTTCCAAAAGTATTGAGAAAGGAATACTTACATTTCTGAAATAACCGTTGATTTTGAGGATCTTGAAAACTACAAGGTATGTCTGGTATCACCTTAAGGCCATTAGAAGAAACTTTAATTGTAGAATGAATAAGTGAATTTCACAATGATTGAAGATACCTAGAGAAGTTATAAGGAAGAAGGAAAATGAGGTGATAATAAAAGAGTTGTAAGGTAGGGTTTCAATATATTCTCTAGGGTATCACTACCCAATGAAGTAACTTTCTTCTGTTGGTCCAGCCTCCAAAAAGTTCTATTCTTTGCAATAGTGCCATCACCTAGTGTGGTGATATTTCATTTGTGCTTTAATAAATAAAGCTTGCCTGGAGATCAGAGGAAAAAGCCAGCCGCAACACAGAAGTTATGCAATGTTAGCACACACTTTTAATCCTATCACTTGGCAGGCAGCATCTCTGTGTTCAAGGCCACACTGGAAACAGAGCCAGGTGTGGTGGCACATGTCTTAAATTCTAAAACAAGTTAACCATGGAGGTCTGGAGGTCTGTACAGACATAAAGGAAGTGACAGAGCTGGGTAGGAAGAGGAAATGATGCAGCTGGAAAGAGAAAGCAAATCAGATGGCAGAACAGCAAGGCATATAGATGTGGGTAAACAGGAAGTTTCGGAATTTGGAAGCTGCAGAGTAAGTGAGGTAAGGTTTGCTCGTGGCTTTCCCTATTTCCCTGATCTCTCTAAGGCTTTCACTCCTATATTTGGCTTTGTGTTTTTTTATTTAATAAGACCATTTAGAAATTCATCTACAACCTAGGGTCCAATTTTTGAGCACAAGTACTTTTGAGAACATTGAAAATCAACATAAGTTTAAAGAAGAATATATGCAAAAACAATGTTTATGCTGAACACATGTATGGAGTGAGTGGGTGCTCAATGAGAAGGATTTTTCCAAGGTACTTTCTTCACTCACTTCATCACTCTCTGTTCCTGTAGTTCACATGTTACAGAACAGCCAAAGTGAAAGAATTGGTATTGAAAGTGGAAAATTGAAATAGAAAAAAATGTTTGAGGAAGACACAATTTCCTTAGGTTAACTTATGTATGGTGTTTTGAAAAAAAATGGCATTTAAAGGGAGTGACACAATTATGATGTTTGGCCTTGTTAGAGTATGTATGACCTTGTTGGAGGAAGTGTGTCACTGTGGGGATGGGCTTTGAGTTCTTCTATGCTCAAGCTATGCCCAGTGTCCCAGTTTACTTCCTATTGCCTGTCGATCAAGATGCAGAGCTCTCAGCTCCTTTTCCAGCACTATGCCTGCCTGCAAGACACTACGTTTCCTGCAATGATGATAATGGACTAAACCTCTGAAACTATAAGCTACCCTAATTAAATGTTTTCCTTTTAAAAAGTTGCTGTTGTCATGGTGTCTCTTCACAGCAATTGAAAACTTAACCCATATGGAAGTTGGTACCAGGGACTTGGGTATTGCTGTGGTAGGACTAACCATGCTTTTGTTTAAAGGAATATGATTCTTTGGACTGTGGATTAGAAAAGCAGTTGAAAGCTTTAAGTGCTGCTTAATGGGCCATTCTAATAGGAACACAGAAGATAGTGATGCTAAGTCTGATTTGATGGACTGTAGGAGCCTGGCTCAAGATGTTTCAGAGCAGGAGAATTTTAGTATGTTGCCTAGAGATTATTCTTGTGATCTTCTGGTGAAAAATGTGGCTGCTTTTTGCCCTTGTCTTAAAAGTCTGCCTGAGGCCAAAGGAAGAGTTTTGGATTAACTGTATTGGCTAAGGGACTCTCAAAAGAACCTAGTGGAGACTCTGTTGTGAAGTTATTAATGTTAACTCTAATGAAGATTTATAATGAAAAGGAGCAGGCTGAGAAAGGAAAAATACAAAATGTACAGTTTGAGGAGAAAAGGAGCATCAGGATGTAGAATGGAGCTAAGTTCTGTGTTAAAGGAGATAAAAAGATTAAGAAATGCAATAAAGGGAGTTGTGATCTCAGGGCAAGATCCCACAGCCAAATTTCCAACTCGTGAAAAGGAATTAAAGAAAAGCTTAGAGCTGGGTTATGGTGATGACAATATGTGTACTTGATTCTACTTAAATTACTCACAAAGGGGAAACAAAGTAACTTGAAGAATTACCTTTATTATTTTTTGTAGGAGCAAAAAGATATATGTTTCCTTCTACCAAGTAAGATTTGCATTACTTAGAATAATAGAGAAAATACTTTAAAAAATAGGCAAAGTTTGGAACTTTTAAGTAGCCATCTTCAAGTAGGTAGGCAGACAGTGATCAGTGCTTGGCCATGATTAAATCTTTCTCCCTTATCTTTTTTTTTTTTTCACAGAAACCTAAAGAGCTATTGAAAAGCAGCTGGTACATTTTAACAGCTCTTGGAGAAACAATGATATCTTTGGAGAAGAATTGCTAATACTGTGTTTTAAAGGAGGAATACTTGTCTTAAGATAGTCAGTGTTAGCAGCTTTCTGTAATGAAAAATGTAGAGGAAGCTGCTTTTTTGTGAAGATACCAGTGAATTCTTTTCAGGGTAAAAGATTTATCCAGAGCAGAAACAGAGGCATGGAAACTAACATTTGTAGACTATTACTGACTAATGCTCTACATACACAAACATGTTTTTCTATTATTACTGGATTCATACAATGACCATAAGTGGTATTGTCATCTGTAGTACACATTTGTGGCAATGCTAAGGATTTAAAAAACTAAATGTTTTCTACAATGTCACATTGCAAGCAGATAGTGCTCTTGCAATTTTACCTCTAGCTTGTCTAGCTCTGTATTAGTGAGGGTTCTCTAGTAAAACAAAACATACATAATGAATATATATATATATATATATATATATATATATATATATATATATGAAAGATTTTATTAGAATGACTTACATGCTGTAGTCCAGCTAATATAACAATGGTGGGCTGTGAACAGAGAGTCCAAGAATTCAGTAGTTGCTCAGTCCACAAGGCCGCATGCTCTGGGATGTTCTGTATGGTAAATGTTTTGCTCTGATTGATTAGTAAATAAAACACTGACGGGCCAGTAGTCAGGCAGGAGGAAGTATAGGTGGGATAAGGAGGAGAAGAATTCTGGGAAGTGGAAGGCTGAGTTGGAGAGACACTGCCAGCCACCGCCATGACAAGTAGCATGTGAAGACGCTGGTAAGCCACGAGCCATGTGGCAAGGTATAGATTTATAGAAATGGATTAATTTAAGATATAAGAATAGTTAGCAAGAAGCCTGCCATGGCCATATCGTTTGTAAGCAATGTAAGTCTCTGTGTTTACTTGGTTGGGTCTGAGTGGCTGTGGGACTGGCGGGTGACAGAGATTTGTCCTGACTGTGGGCCAGGCAGGAAAACTCTAGCTACAGCCACATGTCCCAGCTAGTCTTCAGTATACACTGGAGTACCAAAGAAGTAGACTGTAATTAATTCCAATAAATGAGTGGGCTTGCCAGAAAGGCAAGAGCAAGCAGGCAAAGAATTAGAGCTTTCTTCTTCCATGACCTTCTATTGACTTTCAGCAGAAGGTGTGGCCCAGATTAAAGGTGTGTCTTCTCCCCTCAAAATCCAGATTAGAAGTGGATCTTCCTGCTTTAAATTAAGCAAAAATCCCTCACTTATGTGTCCTCTATTTATAGATTTTAATTAATTCCAGATGTAGTCAAGTTGACAACGAAGAATCGTCATCACACCTCTGAAGTGGGAATTCCTTCTACTGTAACAGTGTGGTCCTCAGTATAGCAGTAGCAATGTCACTTCTAAAGAATGCAGATTTCCTGATCTTTTACATGACTTTTCCTGAGGGGGTCAAAGAAGCTGATATACCAAAGAAATGATTTCATCAGTCCAGCTTATCAGGGTTACTTCTATGATATGGGTGACTCACAGGCAGCTCTAGTACTGGGAATTCTTCCAAATAATTTGTGGGCAGCTATAACACCAAGAGGTCCCCTCAGAGTAATATGTAATCCAGTTGCAATTGGAATCTTGTAAGCCTCCTGAGAATAATGACCCTCTCAATGTTTTCTGAGATAATATTAATACAGCCTATTTCATGAGGGTCTCATGTGGGTATTGCATCTGCTCTACTTTTAATTGATGATGGTCTTGCCAATCCAAGAGGGTGGGGAGGAAGGTGGGGAGGACTTTGGGGAGGAAAAAAAATCACATGATCACAATATTGTATGGAAAAAACTAAAAATGAAATACACAATAATAAATATGGTAAGCAGACTTACAGTTTAACTAGCAGAAACAGAAGACAAAAAATCAGACTATTTAACTTAGAATATGAACAGATGCATGGAAGAAAACAAAACCAGCAAAATAAACAAATATTTGGAAAGTAGATTTTTAAGTAAAAGGAAGTATGTTCTTAAACTGAAGTGTCTAGTCAGATGAAGTGTTGTCCATTTCTTCTTTGGCAGATGTCATTTTTAGGCGTCTGTGGTGGAGCATAAATACCATCAGGATTCCAGCTCTGAGTTTCTCCTAAATTTAGATTTTATTCACGTTTGTATGTAGGGAAGCATCACCCCACAGCTAATGTTTCTGGTATTTAGAATTCAAGATGTCCAGTGAATGAAACAAAGCCTGGAATGTAGCTGCTGTGGTCATATTTGTGGTTTCCATGTTCCCAGATTTTGAGTTGCCAGGATAAATTTGGCAGTTGCTAGATGGGTTCCTTCCAGCACTAGGTTTGAGTCTTGTTTGGCCCTATTTTCTGAATATCAGATGGACTGAGAGTTCCCGCCTAGTTCCTGTCTAATGACTAGTGTACAATATAAGCAAAATAGAGAAATACATTTAATACCCTTAAAGGTTGAAAAGTACAAATATTACGATATTTTTACAAGTTTTCCACAAATGGAGATGTAGAATCACAATGTTGTATGAGTTCATATTTAACATCTTTTTTCTAACTTTAGCCCATCTGTGTATTGAGTCTTCCAGGCAATTTTAATCTAAACTAAAGTATGAGTACCACAGAACACCAGGTCATTCAACCTACTTTAGAGTGAACTCTTTATGCAATTGAGTTTTAACAGCACTGAATTTTCATATCTAGCTTATGACTTTCTAGGAATATAGCATGTTTGTAGTGGAACACTACAGCACATTGGATTAAAATAGTGTATGACAGTGCAAAATTGTGGAGAGATTATTGTATTTGGAGTAGAAGTATCCATTTGGGTTCTTCATTGGATTATTAGACATCTCTGATACATTGGAAATAAACTGAATATTTCTTATTGAAAAGTTTCCTGGTTGGACAAATGGGATAAGAATTGCTTTTAACTCACACAGAGTAGCATACTTTAAGGCAAAATAATTAAAGTATTCAATAGTTTTGGGTATTTCTTCCGTGTTTTTGATGTGTCACTAGAAGCTGAGCTAGAAGAGTAAAATACATACTTTTTTTAAATTTAAGAACAAGATTATATAAATACTCCAACTGGAGCAAGTTGAAGAGCCGTTGTAATGTTATCGGGAAAGAATCAGAGACAATGCTCATGACAGGTGCGCTGCCGAGAAAAACATAAAGACAAAAGAAAAACATCATCTATTAGGGAAGGGGAGTCAGTAATTGGAATCAAATTGAAGAAGATTTTGGATAGGAATAAAATACAAGCTCTTTATTTGAGGTTCAACTGCAAAAGTATTTAAACAGTATTGAAGTTTAGGTAGTGCTTTTCTGTTCCACAAAATACCCTCTTATGCGACTCCTACTAGGTTCTGTTTTTCCCCCCAAATATTAAAACATTAAGTCTCTGACATCAGATGCTGCTTTAGAAGTAAGCAAAACTCCTTCCCCCTTAAAAAATTCATCATTTTCTTTTCTTAGTTGTCAACCAAGGCATTATTATTATTACATTATTATTACATTATTATTATTATTATTATTATTATTATTATTATTATTATTTGTCCTGTGGAAAGTGTTATCCTTTGGATACTATGTATAATGATTTTGTTTTTAGTCACCTGGGTTCCTCTACTTTGAGTGATGAATGAAAATGTTAGGAGGGTGAAAGATTGGAAGTGACTTCCACCATGCTCCAGCCTCAGAGCAGAGTAAATGAAGGATGATTTTGAGTTGGCAAACATGCTATCAGTCATTGTACCAATAGGTAGAAAGATAACTACAGTATTTTTTATGTATTCCCACTATCTTCAGATTTTACATTTTCTACTGGTTAGACTTCTAAATGGTCTAATATCAACTACAGATTTTCCTGAATTTGACAGATGAAATTATATTTGTGAGACCCTAAGTTTTTATTTTAACTTACAGCCTTGCATCTGTATCTACTTGTTATAGATATTTCTTTCTCTTACACATATAATACAAAACAGATGTATTTATTGGCACATCCTTGTATATTTTTAGGTTAAAAGAGTGTCTTTTTTGTTTTAGTTAATATATTTAATGTTGTAAATGACAGAATCTCAATCAAAATTGGCTTAAGGAAAAATTAAATTTATTGAACCTCAAGATATGAAACTCTAATGGCAGATCTGGCTTCAGGATTCAAACAATGTTATTAGAACTCATTTTGTATTTCATCATCCCTTGGCTTATATTCATACTTTTGGTTCCAAATGGTAATAAGATGATTGCATGATATTCAGTTCTGACATAATCCGGGGTCTCCCAGGAAGAAGTAGGAATAACTTTTCCAGAAATCAGAGCAAATCTCATTCCATCTCACAGACTTAGTTGGCTTTACATGTCCATTTCTTGGTGATCTCTGTAGCCTTTCCAGGTTTCAGGCACACGGAATTGTAAGATGTAAATTGAACTATAAAAGAAATGGAATGAATTTAACTGTAAAAAAGAAAAATGAGAAGCAAATTCATACATTGATAGCTAAAAACGTTTGGCAGCAAAATGGCAGACATGGAACAGAAATTCTACAACCTTGGTATAGAACATGATCAGGAAAGATATAAGTGAAAGAATATGAGAATCCAAATATAGATCCATAAAAAGTATTTAGCCTAACAAATATTTAAAATAGAGGTGCATTTGGCCTGGTATGATCTTAAGATCATACAAGATATGACATTTGTTAAGATTTGGGAAAGATAAAATACAACAGGAAGTTATTGATATATAACACATAAACCACCGTCTGCATTTTCTCAAAGCTTACTTATTGCTAGGTGAAAAAAGATTCCTAACAATGTGAAAATGATACAACAATTAAAATTATTCCATTATAAATGTCTTAAGCATCTTTTTTTGTATTCATATAATGTTTTAAACTACCATGGCCTGTTAAGATTATATGTACATTCTCGGTGGTGTAAGCTTTAATCCCAGAACTTGGGAGGCAGAGATAGGGGATCTCTGAGTTCAAGACCAGCCTGGTATGCAGAGCAAGGAGTTCTAGGACAGCCAGGGCTATACAGAGAGATTCTGTGTCAAAAAAAAGGAAGAAGAATCATAAGTAAATTCATTGAAAATATCTTTGACACACTCTTTGAGCACTCCTAAAAGTGGCAGTTGAAATTAACTTACCTCATTTTTTTTCTTTTAAATAATGTTACAATGGTTCTAGAAGAAACAAGAAAAATATCCATAGCAAAAACATCACTCGTTAATGCAATCTACATTATATAAAACAATTTCAATAGAGAGATGTCTCTTAAAGTTCAGTAATTTTGACAGAATAAACTACGCATTTCTTTCCATAAAGATAGTCTTTTCTCCTTTTTTTTTTTTTGTTTGTTTTTTGAGACAGGTATTCTCTGTGTAACAGTCCTAGCTGTACTGGGACTTACTTTGTAGACCAGGCTCTTCTCAAACTCACAGAGATCCTCCTGCTTCCTGAGTATTGCAATTAAAGGCATGTACCACCACTGCCCTGCCCATAAATATATTCTTACACTTTATTTTCCGTCCACCAGTCAGCATTATCAGCCATTGTCTATATTTCTAGTCATGAATATGTAGATGAGCAAGAAAATGATATATGGGTATTAGTGAAATGATAGATTTGTTTACTTATCTTGAAGGGAAGAACCCAAATATTTATAACCAAGAGTACAGAGTTAGAAATTCGGAAACATTGTGGCCTTATTTGTTTTATGCTAAGTCATATCTCCTACCCCATCCAGATTCTACTCTCTTACATCCTATGACCCAATGTTTATTTGTATATGGAGATGTCTTAAAAGATTTGACTATGTTAAAATGAGGTTTGGAGTGACCTTAATCCAGCATGATTAATCCAGTAAAACTAATCAATGGATTTCTTTTCATGAATAAATTTAGACACATAGAAAGAAACAAGACAGGTACACACAGAGGTCAGCATGTGGAGGTATGAGAAGATAAAGGTTACATGCCAGCTTCTAAGGAGGCCTCAAGGGAACCAAACATAGAGTTCTCCAGGCTCCAAAAATCATGACAAAATATTTATGTTGTTTAAGCCACCTAGTGTATACATTTTTATTGTGGTAGTCTCTGTAAACTAGTGAAGGCCTATATGGTTAATCCCATTCACTAAGCAAGCATCATGACTGGAGCATACATAACAAAACAAAACTGTGAAATGAGAGTAGAGTAAGTTATTTCTTTATTGAAATTGATATAAGTATGGTAAAATTGACATAAATATGGTTAAGGGGTAAGTGAAGAAGAGAAGAGAGAATGTGAAACTTATCTTGTAGGAGGGCAACTCTGACTATATGCAATTATATTCTTCCCAAGAAGTAAAAATGGAGAAGCAGATGGATATAGAAGTATGTAACATTATATAACTTGGTTAAGAAATGTGAATGGTGAAGCTTTCATAGAGAGACAGGAGTCACAGGCCCTGATCAGTTTCAATACAACTGAGTTTATTGCAATAACACTTCAGTGATGGGTGTGAAACTGGGATACTAGTGAGTTCCAGAGAGATGACTCTGCTTCCATCTCAAGACCATTTACATTTAATTACTGCCAAAGTTGTCACATGCTTTTGAGAGGAAATAGTTAGGAAGATTAATATCTTAAAAAAGAAAAGGTTAACAGAATTAACTAGTGACAATCTACACCAAATACTGGAGTTGGATTGTGGAGAGCCAAATAAGATGTGGCCTGGAAGATGAACACTAGACAAAGTGACACAAAAGTCCCAAGCAACAAACTGCTAAGTTTCAGCTAGTAAGAAAAGTCCAATTCCTACCCTGACCCCTTCCAGATGGAAACAAGACTTGATGGACAGTAAAGAAAAATGCATTTGGTCAGCTAACCTCAATCTCTCATTTCTCCCTTGACTCATTTCCCTGTTATTCTCTCTCTCCACTGTCCATGTAGTAGGAATGTCATTGAGATGATGGGTCAGAGTCTAGGATGTTAATTCAGTGACATTTACTTGTAGGGTGCTTGACAACCACTTGAATGTTCAGCAATTCCACACCAACTGTTCCTATTTGTCTTTGTGTGGGATCTATTTACCGGGGAAAATCTAGCCTAGTCTTTGTTTTCCGTTTGGCAACCACCGCAGAATAGGCACAGAGCAAGAACACAGTCATTCTGCAGACATGACCTTCTTTATTAGCAGAACAGTATGTGGCCTTAAAGTCCCATAGAGACAGAGGGATTCTCCACATTTGTTTGAGGTGATAGAATTCTTGTCTGCCGTTAGTTAAGTGCTATGTTGGTCTTTTTTCCGTCATGATTTCTTGTAGTGTTAAAGCAGCAATGTCTATTGCAAACCTACAGGGTAAACAGATTTCAACAGTCTTTGCTCTCCTAAATTCCACATACTTCCAACTTAACCACTGACCTGAATTTTTAACAGAGTAGAAAAGAGAAATGCTGAAGCTGAGGGAATGTGATCAAGATACATTTTTTTTTTAATTTTTAAACAAGAAAAAGAATTCAAGGATAGCTAAGTGAAGATAAAAAGGATATACTAAAAAGAAAGGATTTATAAATACAATAGAGAGAAATCAAAGGTATTATTCTCTATTAGGGAATGAGATTAAGGCTGAGTTGCAGGGATTTTCGTAGACTTAATTACAGTAGGACAAATGTAGTGGAGAAAAATGCACAGGTACAGGGAGACGTTTTAGAACTGTTTGGATCTGGTGACATTTATTTCCTTAGTAGAATATTAAGAAGATTGTATACCCAGAGTGAAAACAGAAGATAATTTGTCAGAGGGTAAAGGAGACATGGAAAACATTAAAACAATTGCTGTAGAGAATAGGAGAATAATATGAGCTAAAGATGACTGTCCATTCAGGGTTTTTGAGTGTCCATTTGATTTTTGGGAATAAATAACCCCAAGGTTTTGGGTTATGAATTAAGCTTTTCACCAGTGATGTTCAGAGACTTGGTATGTAAGTAATTAAATGAAACAGGAGCTGCTGTTTTGAAGACATGGTTAAGAAACATGGCAATGTCCAGTAAAGGCAAAAAAAAGTTAAATAATATAAAGATATATGCAGAGAGGCTATAGGAATAAATGTAGACTACTTGTGATATAAGAAATAGACATGCTTTCATATAAACAATTCGCAATAAAAATAGGGATATAATAATTAATTGTAAATCCAACTTTCTTGTTTGAATTGGAATCTATAGAGATCTTTTATTATGAAATTACTATAAAAAATGGTTATCTAAATGATCTAGCCCTTCACTACCAAAACTCAGAATGCTGTTTTCCTACTTCCAATTTTTATTAGAAATCTTAAAACAGTACTTCAGTAATTTAATTTAAAAATTGTGATTTAAATATGTTGACATAACAATTTTACAGTTCTTAATTTGATATCAAGTACATTTTTTTTTTTAGTTTGTGGATGCCCTAAATCATTTAGTATTATTACTAAAAATGTATTATCCCTTAGGTAATGTGAGGACTTCTGGATAATATTGTTTGGCTAATGTTTTCCAGGGAGTATATGTAATTAACAATCATATGAAAGATATGTAAGTGTCATATACAGGAAAGATGAAGCTTTAAGAAATGTTCCTGTAGTAAAATAGCCAGGCATGGCAGCACAGACCTTTAGTTATTGCATATCGACATTATAGTCAGGGATATCTATCTGCCTATCAGTTCTCGACCAGCCTGATCTACATAGTGAGTTCCAGGCCAGGCAAGAACTACATAGTGAGACTCCAATAAAAAAAAATGAAATAAGAAAAGAAAACAACAAACTAAGAACTACAAAATACTCTCTATTAAATTAGGCTTTATAGTCAGGTGGTGGTGGCACATGGCTGACGTAGAAAAACAGAAGAGACAATGTAGAATAGGACAAAATAATGGCATTTTCACATATACATATATGATAGTATAGCAGTGAAGTAGCATTTTATCTCCTAGCATGTTCTACAATGTCATCTCAGGGAGCACTAAGTAAACTCAATTAGATTTGAGAATTGTTTTTTAAATGAACCTGAGGTCACAAGAGTGGGGGAGCGGTCCCTGCCCTCTACCAGCTGCAACACTTGGGAGAGCAGCCCTGCACCTCACCTCAGTACAATAATAGAGCCAACCTTGTTGGCAAAGGTATGAGTAAGCCAGCCACAAAGTTGTAAGCATGGGAGAGCTGTCTTCACTATTCATCTGTCATGCTGTGGTGTGGGAGAGGCGGAAATGGCCCCTTACTCTTTGGCCCTTACTGCCTTCAAAAGATGAAAGAGCTGACCCTCCTCCTTACCAGCTGCAGCACTCAGGAAAGCAGGCCCTGCCCCTCCCCTAGGCAGCACAGCATAGTTACCAGGAGGTTGGAGGTGAGGGTCACCCAGCCCCAAAGTTGTGAGCAAGGGAGAGTTGTCCCTATTACTCATCTGACATGTGGCAGCATGGGTAGAGGAGAGATGACCTCCCCCTCATCCCCAGCCCATCAATGCCTGAGACAGGTGGAGGAGCTGAACCTGGGGTCATAAGAGGGGGAGATGGGGAGGTTGTCCCTGCTCCTCATCAGCTGCAGCACTCAGCATAGTGGCCTCTGTACCTCCCCTGGGCAACACAATAGAGCTGGCCCTGATGGTGTAAGCGTGGGAGAGCCAACCCTGAGAGCATGAAAGCAGGAGAACTGCTTTGGGTCTGACCTCTCACTCACTACTACAAGAGGTGAATTAGCTGGGACAATGCTGGAGAGCTTACTCTGGTGGTGAGGACAGGGGAGAACTGGCAAGCAGACTAACCCTGCAAGTGCCGAGGCCCAGAACCAGGCTTATGACCCGGCCTGCTCCAACATCCACCCCATCTGTGATCTGCTGGAGCACATGAAGGGACCTGACCAACAAACCCAAAGCTGCAGGATCTCCACAACACAGGGCAACAACAGGATATCCAAGAAGAGTCCTATTGAGGGCTCAGCATTGACAGAATAATAGAAACCAGAAGCCTCCAACCAGACCAATAACTCTGCAGTGAACACTTCCACGTAACAACATATATACAACGGGGTTTACTGTGTGAGTCATTGTGTTGTACTGCAGCTTCCATGATGAGATCTTAAATCCCCCCTTTTCTCTTTTCCTTTTTTTCTCTTAAATTTTGTTTTATTTGTGGGGGACAGGGCGGGCGTGCAGCGGCAGAGGGCAGATTCAAAGGGATGGGGAAATGAATGGGATCAAGACACACGATGTAAAAGACACATAGAATAATTAAAAACAAAGTACAATTTTTTTAAAAAAAAATCAACATCATCAAAACAAACAAAAAAATGACAGAAGTAACAGAAGTAGAAAAACAATTAGCTTTATATCCTCTTCCATAGCTCATGTCCCTTATTATCATTCAGTGCTTTCTAATTCCCTAAAGTTTAGCCTTTCCTCTTCTATTTTCTATATATTATATTGTACCCACATGTACATTTGCTTACAAACGTACATATTTCAGTGGCTAGATTCTGTATACCAGAGAGACCATGCAGTTTTTTTTCTAAGACTATGTGATCTCACGTAATATAAATATTTTCATAAAAATCTTAATTGAGGTAAGGTCTCTTCATAATTGCCTGCCAACCAACCACCAAATGACCTTATCTTCCTTATATTTACAATCTTAGTGTATGCCAACTCTGTTCTTTCTGTTAAGATCAAAACAGGAAGAGAGTCTTATTTTTCTCTTTATAACCTATGAAACCTATAAAAAATCCTTATTTTGAAAGTTAAATCCTGATAAATGGTAGAATTTGTTGGCTCTCCTTGAAAACTATAATTCAGATGTTACCACTTCTCCGTTCCTGCAGCCCAGAGTTCAATGCTTTGATCATGAGCACAGTCATCAAACTATTTATATTCCTGTTCCCGGATCCAGCACTCACCTCACAATAAATGCATGTACCTTTAGAAAAGAGTTGCAAACACCTTGTTAAAAACCCATCAATTATTCCCCTGCCACATGTAGAAAAATAATCTTTGTAAGATTTACCCATGTGATTAACTTCTCTAACCTTATTTTCTACTATTCTTGCTTTGTGTGTTTTGTGTTGGATCCCTTAACTATTCTGTGAACAATTTGTGTGAACAATGTATTATTTGAACATTCTTCCACCACTAGGACTTTACAGTTTATATCACTCATAATCTCCTCCCTCATAGGCTTATGCTTAGTATTCAAATGCTAATTACACGAAGAAGTCTAACATGACCATCCTAAGTAGCAATGCTCTTTTTCAGTTTTGTTTACCTCCAAGCATTTGCCATGTTTTCACATTATATTATCAACTACATAGATTTACTGATTATATTCTTCTCTACTGCTTCATGGTGATATTTTTTGCTACTTTCCTCCCTAACAGCATATAAGACGGATATAGGCTGTCTTCCTTGCTGGTGCATGGTCACCAAATTTAACAGAATATTGAGAGTAGATAGTCCATAAATGAATAAAGACTTAATGTTTTTCTGTGAAGAAAACTTCATTTTTCTTTTCTTCTAAATTCTGTGACTACTGAAACATATTACTTACTGTTTAAATCTTTAACATTATTTTCTATGCCAAAGGATGGGTCACCCAGTTTGATTTCAAATACAGAGCTCTTAATAAAGAATTTTAGGCTGCCAGGATGTAGCAAACCTTTTGAAATAAAGACACACGGCTATTGTTTTCAAATAAAAATATATTCAGAAAACTAGTGCCATATGTTTTGGGATAATGAAGGATCCAAAATTTTTAAGAGCAGTGTCAGCAGTTTGCTAAAGCGTTTTCCAGCAGTTAATCTCTGTCAGGGTTCAGCTGTTCTCTAATGTGCCTTTTCCATGTACTCTTCATTACAAATCATTCAAAATTTTTACTGTGGTCAAGCACAGATATTCACATTGAGTCCTGCCTTTCTTTAACCAGTTTCTGATCTCTGTGCTATATGCTATAAACACATATGATATATTTGGAATGATCATATGCATTAAACTGTGTTTTAGATAGTGTTTACTGTGTATAGCTTTGAGTGGTCAGCAGTAAGATAAGCTAATGTAAAATACTTATTATTCCTTACTTTTGTTGGTGTTATTGCGTTTTTCTCTTTTGCTACAGGAAACACTTCACAAATTTTATTGCACTTACTAATTAGAATAGCAATTATCAATTAAGTTAAAATTCAAAGTACCAATCAAATGTTATAACTTAATTTGTTACATTACCACTAATTAGAATAGCAGTTTTTCTAGGTAGATTATGTGTAAATTATGAGAATTTGGTTGGAATATTTAAAGCCTCTATATATTTAACTAATTGGAAATTCAGTAATTATCAGATATCTAAATTTAACATATGAAGCTAGTAAAATGCCATGAGACATCAAGAGACTGATTGAAAGAAGAAATCTTCTTTGTATTTAATTTACATCACTATTGTCCTGTTTCATTCAAGCATAAAATAAGATGGTGGTATGTTACTTAATCATACTATTGAAGTCTGCTACTAGAACAAAACCAAGATTTTAAAATATTAGAAATGACCATTATGCTGTATTTCCTGTATGTATGTATGTGCTCTGTTTACATGCACATGTGTGTGTGTGTGTGTGTGTGTGTTTGTGTTTGCATGTGTGTGTGTGTGTGTGTGTGTGTGTGTGTGTGTATGCATGTGTGGCATTTTTGTGCCATTCATTTTACTTTGCTATTTTTTCTTTTGTTTTTTGAGATTTTAATATAGTTATATCATCTATGCCCTCCATTTCCTCCCCCTAAACTCTCCCTTATACCCTTTCCTGTTATCTTTCATATACATATATGCATATGAATACATACCTATCTGTATGAATACAACATGTTTAGTATGTATAATGTTAACTGTATGTATGAGTTTAGGGGAATTTGTTGTGATATTGTGTCTCCTAGGACTGTTAGAGGCCACACTCATAAACTCTTTCCAGCATGACTGCCTAAACATGAGCTGAACAACGTAACAGTAGAGCTGCTAATGTGGATGCTGGGCTCAGAGGAAGCCCAAGAGACCTCAACCATGCACAGAGAACCAGAGGTAACTAAGGAATGCAGTGAGGAGACTGGGAAAAATAGTTTTCCCCAGAGAAGAATACAACAATTAGCCAATCACATTACTTTTTTGAGATTGGGTCTCTTACTGACCTGGAGCTCCCAAGTAGGCTATGCTAAATAGTCAGAGGACTCCAGGAATCCCCTTGCCTCTGCCTCCACAGCACCAGGATTATGAATGTCTGTCATCACATTTTTTTCCCTCTTTATATGGGTTTGAGTATCCAGCTTACTTACTTATGCTTGCATGGCAAACCCTTTACTGACTGAGCCATCTCTTCAGGCTCTGGTATATGTCCTTTTTATGGTAAATGATGTTTTGATCTGTTAGAAACTGATGCATCTGTGGGGTAGTAAAGAAACTCATTCACTTTGTGAAAGACATCTACTTTATTATTAAATTTACTCATTTATTTTACATCATGATCTCAGTTTCCCCCCTCCTTTCCTTTCATTCCTTCTACCACCTACCTTCCCCCCAACCTCCATCCACTCCTTCTCTGTTTCTGTTCAGAAAGAGGCAGGCCTCCCATGGGTGTCAACAAGGCATGGTACATCAAGTTGAGGTAGGACTAAGCTCCTCCCCCTTGTATTAAGGCTGAGCAAGGCAACCCAGTATGAGAAATAGGTTCCCAAAAGCCACCCGAAGGCTCAGGGACAGGCCCTACTCCCACTGCTATTAGTCCCACAAGTAGACCAAGTTATACAACTGTCACACATATGTAGAGGGTCTAGGTTGGTCCCATGCAGGCTTTCCAACTGTTGGTCCAGACTCTATGAGCTCAGGGCAATTGTTTATGTAGGTTTTCTTTTGATGACTTTGACCCCTCTGGCTCATACAACCCTTCCTCCCTCTACAAGAGACATCTTAATGACACTTATTTTAAAGTTCTAATTTTGACAGTGGGACTTTGAAGGTTACTCAAAAATATATTTTGCTTCTTGACTTCTAATAAATATTTTGTGAACACTTTTACTTTTTTTAAATTTGTTTTTAAGATTTATTTATTTATTATGTATACAGCATGTATGACTGCAGGCCAGAAGAGGGCACCAGATATCATTACAGATGGTTATGAGCCACCATGTGGTTGCTGGGAATTGAACTCAGGACCTTTGGAAGAGCAATCAGTGCTCTTAACCTTTGAGCCACCTCTCTAGCCCCAACACTTTTACTTTTAGATATTTTCTTACTATCCTATTAGAGAGATACATGAAATGTCACAGTATGTTAACAATATAATGTAAATTTCTTGAGTGGGAAACATATTAAAATGAATATAATGGACTTGAATGACTGATTTTTAAAAGATATGCATAGTTTTATGTGAAAATAATCATGTGAAAGTGAACAACCTGAAAGCTTACATTACCTCTTTCAATTCTTGGAATGTGTTGGTGTCATTTCCCTAACAATGGAAGCATCAAATTTTCTAAAGAACATTTAAAACTTTATATCAAAGTCCTTCCCTTTACTTAAAATAGTAGTTGACTCCATTAGGCGTACACTACCCCCATAGGTTGATCTGTTTTCAAAATCTCAGAATGATGGTTTGTGTATATCTGCTATTGAGTGGCTAGTGTTTATATACCTTTCATTTTGCAGAGGATTCTCTTTGAAGTCCACCTAAGAGGAATATGTGTGCAGCCTTGTATCTTTCCTTTGAAGAATCAAGATGACTGGGTTAATCTCATTGTAAATTCAGGAAGTCTTGGACAGACAGCTAATGAAAAACACTTCTGAGGAATTCCATATTTATGGGATGCTTTTAGCAGGTTGCATCATGTTGTTTACAATGGTCAAGATAAAGGCATATGAGCCTTTTTTTTTTTTTTTTTTTTTTTTTGCAGCTTCTGGAAAGTGGCTTACAATTGACATAAAGCATCCAGAAGAGTAGAGATGTTTCCTGAGCCTGGCGGCTCTCTTCTATAACTTCACAGTTGAAAATGTTCCCTTGGAGCTCCTTTTGCTTCTCTGTGCTTGGTTATATTTGTAACATCAAAGTTATTAGTAAATCTTTGTCACTGGGAAGGATTCCTCACTCTTCTGTGATTTCATAACATGAGGTAGCAATTTAGGGCAACCACAAGGCCCTCTGTTTCTATTTGGTTTTAATATATATATTTTTTATTTCAGTTGTGTTGTTTTTTCCACCCTCTTTTATTGCCTTTGCTCAGATGTCAATTTCCTTTTAAATATATTCTTCTCTGTGTTTTTTACCTCTAAAGATAATTTCTGTTACAGCTTTTGCAGGAATGCTTTTTCTCTGTCTGTGTTTACACATGTATCATTGTAGATGAGTGAAATGCATATACTTTTACGTCCATTCTTTTTTAAGTGCAAAAAGTCCCAATCTATTAATTAAATTGCAGGTTTTATTAACAAAATATGATGTGGGATGGTCTGTATGTCAAATCTGTTGCTCTGATTGGTCAATAAATAAAACACTGATTGGCCAGTGGCCAGGCAGGAAGTATAGGTGGGACTAACAGAGAGGAGAATTAAGGGAATAGGAAGGGAAAGGGAGACACTGCCAGCCACCGCCATGACAAGCAGCATGTGAAGATGCCGGTAAGCCATGAGCCATGTGGCAAGCTATAGATTTATAGAAATGGATTAATTTAAAATGTAAGAACTAGATAGCTAGAAGCCTGAGCCATTAGGCCAAACAGTTTAAATAATATAAGCATCTGTGTGTTTATTTTATAAGTGGGCTGTCAGATTGCTGGGGCTTGGTGGGACCTGGAGAGAAGCTCTTCAGCTACAAAAACATGTTACTCATACAGTAGGTATGAGCTATTAAAAAGACATTAAAAAAAAAACACCTTACTACTCTGAAAGATACTTCTTACTCAATTGGAGTTTAATAAGAAGACAGTTTCCCCACAAAACCAATTGATTTTCACCCTCAACTCCTGTTCAGTTCTTAGCAACAGAAGAGCCTTAGTGATAGGCTGTATTGAGGAAAATCAGACTCCCAGGAGTTCCGAGTCTTTTCCTTTCTTTGTGCTCTTAGTCCAGTGCTTGATGTAACACATTGATGGGGACATTTGCCTGGAACAGCTTTTCACCAGTTGGCATACCATGCCTACCTAATGCTGAGGTCAATGTGAGATTGAACATTTCAGTCACAAAGCAGGCTGTATGCTGAACTTACCCATTTTTAATGTTAAGGGTAACGTATTTGAACTTAAATATCAGCTTTTTTAAGCAAAGGACTGAATTACAAGTTTCCTTTAAATCAAATGAAGCAAAATTTTTTTTTAACGTATCAGTGGAAAACTGTGTAGCAGTCATAGTGTTTCTAGTCCTGTGATAAAATACCATGACCAAAAGCAGTTTAGGAAGAAAGGCTTTATTTCATCTCACAGATTACAGTCCATCATTGAGAGAAGTCAGGGAAGGAACCCGAGGCTGAATTTGGAAGCAGGAATAGAAGCAGAGGCCACAAAGAAGTGTTCATTACTGGCTTTCTCCCAATGGCTTGTTCAGCCTGCTTTATTTTATGCCTCCCAGGACCAGCTGTCCAGTGATGGCACCATGCCCAGTGGATTGGGCCCTTCCACATCAGTCATTAATCAAGAAAATGCCCTACAAATTTGTCTACCTGCATGCATTTTCTCAACTGAGGTTCCTCTTCTAGCTTGTGTCAAATTGGCAAAAAACTAACCAGGATGGTTGCTTTCTGATTTCTGAGGTTCGTAGGAAATAGGCATATGTATGGCTGTATTTTATGGATTTGTGTTATTTTTATCTCTAAGCCAAATTTCTAACATTGAAGTTGCTTATTAAATTTTTTTTTGCACTTGTAAGCAGTTCATAATTAGATGCATGGTGTGTGTTTTTGGTAATTAAAGCCTAAACAATAATATAAAAGTAATTTTTTTCTAGTATGACATCTGATAAATTGTATGTCTGTATTCATTGGAGCTCCATGAAGTTGAGCAATATATAATCCATCTATCATTATGCATCAATTTTGTGTAGATTTTCTATTTATCCTTCATGTAACAGTTTCTCTAGTTTTCCCTTTTTAAGATTTTATTGATAATAACTTCATTTACATCAATGAAATTTGTGCATTTCCATCATATGTATTATAAACTATACCTGACTGTTTATTTGAGATTGTTTGTCCATACTCTGTATGTGATTTTAAAGTTCATGTGTTCTGTATTTTATTTTTTATCCTTAAAACAATTTTAGAGAAAGTGGATTCTTTCCTCCCAGGAAACAGTGAGTAGTCACAGCCTCAACCCAGGTGGATCTGAAGCCCATTCAGTTCAATAATCCGTCCAATGATACTGGGGTTCCCACATCACTACCTCTTTCTACAACATCCCCCGCAAGGTGCTAAGACATTGGACAGGTAGCAGAATAGGAACAGAAAAATATAAAGAAACAAAGATTCAGTGCCACAGAACTGGTATTGAATACCAGGAATGTATTTATCATGTTTAGGGGGATGTGAAGTTCAAATCAAGTTGTTGAAGAGGAGAGCCAACTTCTTGCTGTGTCCATGCATGTTGGAAGAGGTGAGAGATATCTCTAGAGTTCCTTGTAGGATAATAATAACCTGACATCTGATTAAGTCTGAAAGCCCCAACTCCAATTATATAAAGGAATACCTTTCCATAGTAGAACTTTATTTTTAATTTACACATTTATCAACTAATTTATTTATTTAGAGTTTATGTATGAATGTGTGTGTGTGTGTGTGTGTGTGTGTTTGTGTGTGTGTGCATGTGGAGGTCAGAGGACAATGTGCAGAATATGGCTTTCTCCTAGCATGTGGGTTCTGGTGGTCAAACTCAGATAATGAGTATTGGCAATGTAAGTAAACCTCAAAAACTCTGGGTTTGGTGTCCCGGGTTTTGGCACCAAATGTAAGTAAACTGCAAAAGCTCTGGGTTTGGTGTCCTGGGTTTCGGCACCAAAATGTTAGTAAATTGATGGCTGAAACTGCAAGGAGACAGTTCAGCCCTAGAGGGTGAGGTATCCTGGACACCAACACCTCAGAGCTACTCAGGACAAGAGCTCTGCCCTGAAGGTGTCCCGGACACCTGAAGCTGTTTAGCACAGCTCTGATGGCTGGGACTGCAAAGAAACAGCCCAACCTTGGAAAGGAAGGTTTTCTGACTTCTCAGGAGAGTCAGGCCTGGAACTGCTTCAGCAAGGAAGGGTATTCTGACTCTTCGGGAAGGTCAGGATATACCTGGTATGATGGTATGATAGGGTTTGGTTTCCCCGCAGGACACAGCAATCCTGCTCCTCTCCTGGAGAGCCATAATCTCTGGCTCAGTGTTACCAGCTCTTTCTTGCTCATTCCACTATGGGACATCCCAACAAGGTTCTTCTGTTCAGCTCCCCCTTGCTCAGTCCACTATGGGACATCCCAGCAAGGTTCTTCTGTTCAGTTGTCAATGAAGGTCTTCACCCAATACTCTTTCGAGAAAGAGGTTTATTTGGGAAGGAGGAGTCCAGGAGAGTAGCTGCTTCCACCAGGGTGGAGAAAACAGCTCACAACTGACCATGCAGGGCGGTTTATATAGGATGTCTAGGGGGCGGAGTCAACTGTGATTGGTTAGTTTATTTTCTGCCCAGGGATTGGCCAGTTTTGTGAGCAAGGGGCAGAGATGGCCCTGATTTCAGGGCCAAACTGTGTTTCTTTCACTGGCCTTTCTTGGCTTTTTGACGCTACCTCTAAGGCCAGGGCACATTTCTTTCACTGACTCTGATTCTAGGGGCCAAGAGTGTTATTTTGGTACTAGTCTCAGAGTCAGGGCATATTTCCTGGGTTCTGGGTTTGGGGATAAAGTGTTCACTTCTCTGGCTCAGGTCCCAAACACAGGCTGTGTTTCTTTCCCTGGTCCTGGGCCCTAGGGCCAGCATTCTACTGTCCTGCTCTGTGATTGGTTGTTTTCACAAGTCAGTTGGACAGGGACAGAGATGGCTCTGATCTGAGCTAAACTGTGTTTCTCTCACTGGCTTTATCTGAGCCATCCTTCCCTAATTCTGGGCTCCAGGGCCAGGGTGGGTTTCTCTAGCCAGCCCCTTTTCCCTATAGGCAACACAAACATTCCTAGTCTTGCATTACACTTAGGAAAAAGCAAATCCTAACTCTGAATCTGTGACGTTTGCATCTGGATTGGTCAAGATCTATCCTGAAGCCTACGCTTGTTCATCTTTATTCAAATGAAGAAAATATTTAAGCTCACCAGAGGAAAAGATTCATATAACCTTTAAAATACATTCTACATCAAAGATTTGATGCTATAAGACTTGGAGAAATCAGGGCTGGAGAGACGGCTCAGTGGTTAAGAGCACTGACTGTTCTTTCAGAGGACCTGGGTTCAATTCCCAGTACCTACATGGCTACTCACAATTGTCTGTAACTCCAGTTCCAGGGGATCTGACGCTTTCATACCAATGTACATAAAATAAAGTTAAATAAATTATGAAAAAAAAAAACCCTTGAAGATATCAAGCTGGAACCCAACTAGGAGACTCCTCCCCAAGTATTAGCTTTTATAGTACCAGAGGTAGGCAAGTTGCTAAGAAAGAAAAGTAATCAGTGGTTCTAAGCAACTGTGATGCCTGAAAACCACAACAATGGTGAGAATGGGAAGACAGGTCGAATGGTTTAAATGCTGGCACTTTTTTTCTCATGGATAACCAACAGCTATGTAATTGGATGTATAGGCTGCTCCATAGGTGAGAGTTCATGCCTGACATGGTAAATCTAGCTCACTATTCATGGTTGGTGAGTCCAAAGGCCCTAGAGAAAATCCCATTACACCCACTTCCACAAACCAGTGTAATTTTTAATGGGATTCTAAATGTGTGTCCTTATACCAAAAGATAAGTGTGTCTATCAACCTTCATCACACAGTTCCTTGCTCCTTCAGTGAACAGGGAACGCTACAAAAAGACACAACTGGTCAAAATGCTAAGGATAAGCCTGATTGATATATCACCCAACACAGCCTCTACACCAGAAAATCACAGAAGAGGGTGAAGGAGTTCGTAGGAGTCAGAGGAACAGGACATCTAATACAAAATAGTGTATCCTATATATGCCAGGGAATCTGGATCCATAGTTCTCCTTAAAAGACTCAAAAAATGGCAGCATATATTGATACTCAAATGTGTATGGGGGGACTCTCATAAGGCCTTATCCACAGATGAAGAGTTACAGTCTTATTCTTCTGAGAGACACAGACTCAATCTGCTCCAGGGATGGGGCACTTGTTGGGTGATCCAATCCCAACCAAATCCCAAGCAGTCAACTCTACACACACACACACACACACACATACACACACACACACACACACACACACGTATATGAGCAATATATATTATTTAAATATATATATTTAAAGAATAATAGGCCATGATTTGAGAAGTGGTAGGGAGACTTTGGAGGAGTTGGAGTGAGGAGAAAGAGAGGGAAAATTATGTAAATACAGTACTCACACATGAAATTTTCAAAAAAGTAAATAAAATATAATATAGCTTGAAATATTTTGTTTTCAAAATAATAGCTATGATCTGAGATGATTTTCTTGAATGCTAATGATATTTTAGGTTTTGTCATGTGACTACATGTTGTAAAAATTTCCAAGCTTCCCATCTAGGATTTTTGCAGGTCTTTGGCTGTATTTTCTATGTTGATAGAAAATGAAACAATACTGACATTTTATTTGTTGATATAGAAATTGCTGGAGTATGCAAAAGTTCACGGGAACATTATAGCATTGTAGCTCACCTGTCTGTTTTTAAATCTGTAATTTTAGGAAGATGAGAAGCCCGCCATTACGGTTAAGCTTTTAGGTCAAGAAAAGATGAGTTTTATTCAGGTTTGGACTTTTGAGAAATATGAAATTGAAATTATACAGATTATACTTCTTTAATAACCGTTCTTCAACTCATATACTCAATGTCTTATTACACTGATGACTGATGACTGACTTACTGACTATTTATTTATTTACTCAGTCTTTTAAAAAGTTATTAAACACATTCATTAACTTTTAAAAAAGAATAAGAACAAGTTAGAAAATAAAATATTAAAACACACAGATTAGGCAGATAGGTAGGTAGGTAGGTAGGTAGATAGATAGATAGATAGATAGATAGATAGATAGATAGATAGAGAGTTTAAGAAATTAATATTAATTCATGGTTGTGATAATGAATAGGCTGGCAGCATGGCAGCAGCAGCAGGTACAGACTCAGGGAAAAGTTATTGCAAGCCCAGGTAGAATGATTCCTGGAGACAATGTTACTTTTCATGGGGTACCTCACAACTACTTGGATAAAGCTCACTGCCATTATAAAAGGTAATCTACTTTACACAGAAGCTCAAAGTCCGTGGAATTAAATGTTAATTAGGTATAAAAGTTATCCCCATGGTGGAGTTCTCGCAATACGGCCTGCTGGTGCTGAGAGTAAATATAACCATGACACTTAAGTTAAAATATAATAAGCACGAGTGAGAACCAAAACTCTTTAGGGTATATAATCTCCTGGTGAAGCGAGAAAGAGGAAGTAAGGGGAAGAGAAGGACAGATACAAGGTCAACTAACTAGATTACTAGAAAAGGCAGAGTAATAGATCCTCCCAAGATGTCAGGAAAGCTGAGAGCAGGAAGTGAATGATTCTGCCTAAGTCACATAGGAGATTCACTGATGCTCAAGATGCCTCTCTCTCATCCAGAAATTTGGCCCAGAAGAGTAATCTCTCTAGTCAGAGAGAAATTTAAGGAGATGTGTGAAGTTCTACCTTGGGGCTCATGTAGAACTTATTCTAGGCTCAGGGCCAAAATATTTGCAAACTTAAGCTCAGATTCAAGTTTATGGTGAAACATAATACTCCTTGGGATCTATCTTATTTTGAGACAGTGTCTTTAAAAATCACATTCCCCCCCCCAGAGAAATTGTATTTAAAAGCTTTTACATAACTATTTATGGCTATTTGTTTGATTAATGGTGCAGTTTTTGGAAGCCTGGGTTAAGCTGCTTTAGACCATGAGCTATCCAGTTTTTCCATCTGAAAATTTCATATTAGAATCTTTTCTTAGCAAATCACAACTCTTTTTTTTAATCATTGCAGGGTTTTGGCAGCTGAATTCACTTTGAGCACAGTGTGCTGTCTTTCTTTATAACACAGCATTCCAGAAGCAGATCTGCACCCAGAGGATGTTTTTTGAGTTTCTTTGTTCAGCAATGAATTCAATAACATTTCAGAAAGTAGATCTAGTGCTTTCAAGGCCAACCTTAAATGGCCCATGGCAGAGTGAGCTGGACACTAATTAACCCTCTTATTTAAATTAATGTATTTTTTTTTGTGTATTAACGTGAATATCACATGAGGCATAGTGTCAAACTAGACTGCATTGAGGTGTTATACAGCACATGACCATTGAGCATTGGCAAGCATTTCAAGCATCCTGGCTCCTCCTGAACTCTTCTTGCCTTGCTTTTGGTGGCTGTGGTTTGTCCATGTTGGCCTCCTGCTTCTTGGTTCGTAAAGCTTTCATGTCTTAGGGACATTTTGCTTCCAATTGCATTGAGTCTGGAACACAACTTGCCTGTTTGTCATAGAACTTGTACCTTCCCAAACTTCAAGTTTTAACTTCAATATCATCCCCTTCACCTCTACCCATCTCCTCTAATGCAACTTTCTAACACCTCCCCCATTTATTATTTGTGGTTTAGTGCCTTCTATTACAGAATGATCTTTATTTTGAGCAGAACTCATTTCATAGTATTAAGTTATTTTACTTATCTCATTCTTCATCTAGATAGTTTTTTTTTTTTACTAATTTGGAGGTTAGATTCATTATCATAAACCATCCACTTTTATTTCAGCTAATTTCATAGCACAAAATATAGATGGATTTGTCTTTATTCATGAAATGGTGAGAGCAAAAGAATGTGCTACCGAGAGTCAAACAGACTGTGATTCAAAGTGAAATTTTGAGGTTACAGTCAAGGCTACACCCCAAAGGTCAGAGCACTTGTCGAGGATGAGTGAAGCTCTAGGCTCAATCCCCATTACTTCCCCACCCTTATCATAAAGAGTTTTGAGAAAAAGTCGAGCACAAAATTATAGTTCTTGATTTACTTTAAACAAATTGCCATCAGGGATCAAAGTAAATATAAGATAAGTATGCACAGTAAGACTTTTTAAAAGGGCATAGTCTACATCCTTGGACTTTTTGGCTAAATCAGAAATTCAAGAAAAAGAAAATCTGATGTGATCATGGCAAGAATCGTTATAAGAAAATATTTTTAAAAAATACTATTGATCTCTTTGCTTTCTGCCACCTTCAAGCCTAGAAAAGAGGCTCAAAGAGAATCACTTTGAAAATTGGAAGACACATAAAACAGGGGCTGACTCATCTTACAAAATCCAGACTCTCCAGGGATGAAAATGATAGTTTTGAAGGTGACTTGTACTTGCACAAAATTTTATTTCAGGAGGTAAAGTGACAGTACTCTAGTCTTGAAAATAATTCATAAAAACTAGGATTAAGAGTAGAAATACCTGTACCAGGTAAAGGAATTGATAGGTGGAATTTCTGAGCTTGGAAGACTGGAGGAACCAAGATATCACACAAGAGACAGTGTTAACTTTGTACCTCCACAAAGTAATCCACCTTAAGTAAAATGACAAGAGTGAAATGAAAATTGTCTTTACATCTCTTGTCGTACTATTCTGTGCCCTGACAATGACTCAGATGCTTCCTTCAGCATTAGCCATGGTCCACAACGTTGGCGAGTAGGCCGTAGAGAAGAATAGCTGTAACAGCACAAATGGTTAACCTCACTTTCTTCCCCAAGGCCTGGCAAGCCCTTTTCTAAATCTGAACTTGGATGATGTTGGTATGTTCTGATTTTGATTGAAGTTTAAAGCATTCGAGTAATAATGGAGTTATAGTCACTGCTGGCTAAAAGTTAATTGAATATTTAAAAGCAAGGATTCATGCAATCCAACTACATTTGAATGAAGATTGTAGTCACTGAATAAATTTTACAGCCTTCATATTCATGTATTGTGTGCCTAAAGGCTCAAGCGTTGAAGGTTTGGTGGTCACGTGCCATTGTTATGGATAAGTGTTTGGATCATGAGGGTACATACATCAGTGAATTTATCCCTGCTTTGGGGAGGATGAATTGAAAGGGTGAATTTTTTCTATATCAGTATGGCAAGAAAAATTGTGCTAGCAAAATAGCTTATTGTAGTGTCACATACTTGATTGATGAGATCAAGACAAGTTTATTTCTGCCACTGTATTAGTTTTCTTTCATTGGCATCCCTGCCAGAAACCATTTGAGGGGAACCAAGTGAATGAAGAAAAGATTCATTTTGGTTCACAGTTTTAGAGGTTTTGATTCAAAGTCAGCTGGCTCTGGTGCTTTGGCCAAGGTGGAAATAGAATGTTATGTATTTGAGAACTCACAGAAGAAAAAGAAAAGTCAGGATGTTAAGATGCAAGACAGGAGCAAGATATGCTCTTCAAAGGTATACGTTCAAACACCTGCTGCCTTCAATTAGGCTACATTTCCTAATAGTCCACAATTTCAACTTACGATGCAATCTAGTAATCTGTATTATATATACCAATATATATCAACCTGCAAAATGTTAGCATATACACAAGGGAGTTGAAGAGTCACATCCAACATGAAAGAATGGATGAATGAATAAGTAAAGTAAAAATTATGGATGTTTACAACAACTTTTTCTCATAATTTCCATACTTTGAAAGCAACCAAGTATCTTTTGCTTTTTAAACTGTGGAATATCCAGATGCTAGAGTATTATTCGATATAATCAAGACATGAAAACACAGATAAATCATTATGTGTAAAATACTAAGTCAAAGGAATGTACTTGAAAAGGCTACTTATCATATGATCCCAGCATTATTACATTATGGAAAAGGTAAAATTATGGAGACACTAAAATGTTCTATGGTTTTCTGGAGTTGAGTGTGGAGGAGATGAACAGGCATAATGTCTTCAAAGGATATTAACCCCAGAGAAAATACACTGTATGAATGTTGTTCAAGAGTGATAGTGTGCATTTATTCAAATTTATAGAATGAAGCTTTAAGGTAAATACTGTACCCTGGATGTTGTATTAAATAGAGACTCATCAATTAGATAAGTGCAGGTTCCTAGTAAGGAATATTTCTAAGTGAGGCCACCCACTTGTGGGCATTGGAAGTATGAGAATCACTGTATTTTCAGTCAGCTCTATAGTGAGTTCAAAACTATTCTAAGAGCAGAAGCCTATGAAAACTAGAATTTATTTGATAGAAAGTATATTTTTAAAAAGACCCAATGTGTAAGGGAAAAAATAACGTAATCTGACTTTAGAACTGTTCAACATTTCCCACCTGCCTGTTAGTTACTAATATTAGAGGCTTAAAATTTTATAAAGAAGAAAAAGTTACATTTTCTATACACCTTGGTGATCACCACAAATACAACTAGACATTAGTTTTTATCCATTTTATCCATTAACCCTGCTGTCAAGTAACAGAATTAAAATTAATTTTCAGTTTTAGGTAATTAGAAGAAATGTATTTTTCTAAGCATCTAATATTTATGTGCAATTCAATGACCTTATGCATTTATTTGTAAATTCTTCATTTTCAATGCTCAGTGTCTGTATTTTCTATTATTTCCTCGCTCAGGTAACTCTGTCTTATGTGACGTGCTATATTTTTAATTCTTCTCGGATTACCAGAGCAATATATTGCTCCGGTTCTTATTTGAATATACTCCTCATTTTATCATCCAAATCATTCATCTATTCAGCTTGCTATGGAAACTAGAATGGTGGCGTACATGATTGTAATACACAGATAAATGAATGAATGTATTTTTCAAAAATTCCTACTTTTGCCTTGAGCAAGTTCCTTGACTAAAATGGCTAATATTTTAACTTTTAGTTCTGTCCTTCAGCACCTGCACTTGGTAGGTGTTAATACATAAAGAAGCCAAAGGATAGCTCCCAAAGGACAGCAGCAGCAGCAGCAGCAGCAGCTGACAAGGGGAAACATCTATGCATAATGACATTCACTTTAGCTACAGGACAGCTAAGCATGCAATAGATCTCTGAAGATGAGGGGAAGGGAAGATGAACTCTCATAAGCTCATCTTTCTCCACACTGATTATTTTATAGGTGCATGAAATTTAAATTTTATATTCCTCATATTCTGCAACATGAGAGTGAAACCACTGAAAACCCAGGAGGCCTTTCTGTATGAAAGCAGGTAATACAAATACTTTAACTTACATTATTGAATTCTTTAAGGTTTTAGTTTAAATTGCATCTTCATTATTTGAATTTTAAATGCTGTAGATGATTTGAACCCTTCAGAGCAGAGAATTTTTTTTAAAAAGAGAAAGTGTAAAAAGAGAGAAACAAAGAGAAGCCAGAAGAACTTGAATGTGTATGTTTGCTGCAGTACATTGAATTTTTAGTAATTTTATTAAGCCAGTATAAACTTATAGGGGATGGCAGTCGAGGGCTGCTGGGGGAAAAGAAGTCATTATAGTCAGTGCTGTAGCTACTGGTGAATTCCCCATCTCCAGTGGATAGCTCCAAAGCCATTTCCACACAGCAGCCCTGATTAAGGCCAGGGAGTCACCAAGTAAAAACAAAAATACTAGTGTTGAATTTCTGTTGATAGGTCATGTTCTTAGAGGGAACACTATCAGCCCAGATGGAAAAATTGCATTTAACTATGTGTATATCTATACCTACATCTATATCTATGTCTATCTACTATATCTGTACCATCTATCTTTCTGTCTATCTATCTATCTATCTACCTACCTACCTATCTGCAAAGTTAATATGTATACATAGTATAAATAGTTTAATGGACTTTTATATTTATACGCACGGTATATACCTCCCTCTCTCTCTCTCTCTCTCTCTCTCTCTCTCTCTCTCTCTCTCTCTCTTGCATGCGTGCCATATATATATATCTCCAAACTCTTAGCTGCTAAGTATTTCTGAGTGAGGGATAATTGCAATGCTGGGTGGCGATAAAAGTATACACACACACACACACACACACACACACACACACACACACACACACACACCCTGTGTGTGTTTAAATGAATTATAGTTAATTTTAGGTAGTTTATAGTATAATTCCTTATGACTTTTTCAGACATTCTTACTATTTGTCTTAGTCACTGTTTTATGGCTGTGAAGACACACCATAATCAAGGCAACTCTTATAAAAAGGAAAGCATTGAACTGGGGGCTTGCTTACAGTTTTAAAATCTTAGTCCATTATGATCATAGCAGAGAGTATGGCGGAATACAGTCTGGCATGGTGCTAGAGTAGGAGGAAAGAGCTACACTCTGATCAGTAGGCAGTAGAGACTGTGCCTGCCCCATTAAAAATTCTTCCTCCAAAAAGCCACACCTTCTAATCCTATCAAAGAGTTCCACTGGCTGGTGATTAAGCAGTCAAATATATGGGCTATGGGGGCCATTATTATTCAAACTATCACAGTGTTATTTTACCCTCAGCTCTTTCTTTTGTATTTATCTCTCTTCCTCTTCTGAATCAAAGCCCCCTATTATTTTTCCCATTTCCCTCGTGAGATCACTTATATCCTGCCTGCTATTCCCCTCTTTATTGCTCTCTCACCCCTCCCTACCCTGGAAATTTTCCTGTGATACTTTCCTGGTTTCTACAGTTTCCCCAGGTTATGTACTCACACCTGAAGATTTGGAGCTAGGAACCTCAGATGAGAGGATCATGTGACCTTTGTCCTTCTAGGTCTGAGTTACCTTGTGTAATTTGTTCTTTTCTAGTCTATCCCTTTAACTGCAAATTTCATGATTTTTCTTTATAGATAAATAGTATTCCATAGTGTATGTGCACTACATTTTATTATTGATTGATTGATTGAGGGACACTTAAGTTTGGTTCCATTTCTTAGCTATCGTGGATAGGGCAGCAATGAACATGGCAGAGCAAGTATCTGTGGAGGAGGGTGCTAACTCTTCTAGGCATGTGCCAAAATGTCATAGCTAGGTCATATTGTCTACTTAGTCTATTTAACCTCTTGAGTATTCTCCACACTGATTTCCATAGTGGTGGGAACTTTTTTCAATCCCACCTGTAGTGAGCGAGGGCTCCCTTTTCACCATGTCTTCTCTAGAATTTGTCAGGTGCCTTGGTGATCTTTGCCAATCTGACTGGGGTAAGATGAAATCTCAAAGTTGTTTTGATTTGCATTTCCCTAATTGCTAAGGATGTTGAACATCATGTTGAGATACTAAGTTGTTTATTTCTTCGTTTAGAACTCTCTGCTCAGATCCTAAACCTATTTTTGAATGGGTTATTTTTGTTTGTTTATTTTTTGACTCTTTTTTTTTTTGAGACATGATAGTGGGATGGGGAATTGATATGAGGACAGGAGCTGATGAACTAGAGCGGGCAGAAATGAGTGACCAGAATCTATTTTACATTTGTATGAAATCAAAGGATAAATGGATGAGAAAAGTTTTTAAAATAAGATAAAATGATTTACTGATAAAGTAATGTTTATTTGGTACTTCCTTGTTACAGACCCATAGAAGTGTCATAAATAATTGGACTGAGACAAAGAACTCAACTTTAAGGAAGTATGGGGTAGTGGCAGAACCTCTTAACCATGTTGAGCCTTAGACACTGATTTAGAGGTGTGTCTAAACTAACTTCCTGGAATCTCATACATATACCAATGGAATTGAAGTCCACTTTAATTTTGCAACTGATGTTAACTTGCTAAGGTGGTATAAACTCTACTAGGTGACAAGGCAAGGAAATGCTGCTCTCTTAAAGAATTACCATATTACAAGAATTTCACACTAGAAAGTTCTGTCAGTCCTATTTCTTGACATGACCTTCATCTTGAGCCCTCCTTCTAGTGGTGGCTCAGAGTTTCAAGTTTCTTCCACGTTGTAGCAGTCAGACCCAACTTGGGTGAATATTTATATCTCAAGACCGATGTGGATCGGTTAGAGAAAGCAAGGTAGTTGACTAGAGTAGGTATGAGCAATGTGAGGATTGTCAAATGTGACTTATTGCTTCATATCCATTGGACTTGTCAGTTACGTGTTATCTCAGGGATGGAATGAATTGGTGAACATATGACAAAGCCTCTGCCATAGTTAATGAATACCATAAACAGTATCTGAACCTAGGAAGGCTCATAGAGACCCATACTCTGAGCTGTTAAGTATTTCTGATAATTGTAATGCTGGGCGGTAATGAAAGCTCAGCAAAGCAATAAACATTAGTGAGCCAAATAAGGCAAGCAAGTCAACAGGTACTTAGAAATCACAAGACCCTCAGTAAAGTCTGGCTTTTTATTTATTTTTTTAATGATTGAACAATATACAATCAGCACTACTACTCTGTGTTCTAATACATGTTTCTTTGGTAAGAAAATATATTCCTTTGGTTAAATAGTTCCACTGTAAATCTAGAAATGGCAGAAAAAAAAACTCTTTAGTTTTCACTTGTACGCATCTCTAAAGCTAAAAGAAAATTTATGCATGTAGTACTAATATATCTGCAAAACCAATAAAGTTCAGGTTAACATTAACTTGATATGACACATAAGATTACTCTGCTGAAACTAAATTGCTCTTCCCATGGTGACTAGCTTTGATTGCCGCAATATAGCTGCTTTGATTCTGACATGCCTTGAAACGCTGGTTGCATTTTGTGGCTGAAAAAAAATCACTGCTATTTTTTCCCCTGTTTGCATACATGGAAATATTTGCTAATATGCAACTTTCTAGCATCATTTGACTTTTGCTTAGCTATAAATCACAATAAGTGCATGTCAAGATGGACTGTTTTGGATTTACTTGATTATAATCTCTAAAGCAGAATAGACAGAGGAAAGTATACTATAAATGTATTTGCAGACAGAGGTAATTGTTGGACTGAAATTTTCTAGAACTTGTATATCGAATGGCTATCTTTTCAGTATGTCATAGAGTACTTAGGGAAACATGGAGAACTGCACATAATACCACAGAGCATATGATTTTTAAAACCAGGGACATAGCTTCATATGTTTCCTAAAGACTTAATGAGTGTCTCCACTGAAGAGTATAAACAGGAAATGTCTTTGTTTCATGGCAGCTGATGTAATCTAGACAGGCCTGTATTCAATCAGAGACTTCATTTATCTGTCTTTTACAATGACAAAACCTGAAATTTTTGGTGAACACCTAGACAGTGATAAAAATCTCTGGGGTATTTTTTGTGAGGAATGTATTATTTGTTGAAATAAGAATGAAAATCTGAAACAAGTACCTCAATTTTATTGTGTTTTTTTCTTGTTTTCTACTTACACACACACACACACACACACACACACACACACACACACACACACATTTCCAACTTTTTTTCTTTCAGTCCTCTCTTCCCTTTTTTCCATGTATGTGTGTATAAGTGTTTGTATGTAAGTGCAAACCAAACCAAACCAAAACAAAACAAAACCCCTTTCCTCTCTCTTAGCTTTTGATCATGGTGTTTGTCTTAGCAACTAGACAAATATCAAACTATTTGCATTTATTCTTTGATCGGCATATATTCAGATATTTTGCCCATTGATAAAATTGGATGATTTTGTGTGGGTTTTAGCTGCTTAGTTTTTAGAGTTTTTTTTTATATATTCTAAGTATTAATAGCCTATCAGATGTATAGTTGACAAATATTTTCTATCTCTTCCCTGTTCTTATCACTCCATTTGCTGGGCAAAAGCAAGTAAATTTAACACAGCACATTGGTAAATTTTTGCTATCAGTTTTAGCATCTTTACGAATAGCTAGTCAGGTGGTAATGGAACTCCAGTTCTGAATTCATTATAATATGATATAAATTTTAAAAGTATTTGTAAAATGGTAACTACATTTTGAATGGATAACCCATAAATTTTGTTCAGCTTAGTATAGATGACATGTCAAAACAGCAACAAACACTGAAATGTTTAAAAAATAGGATTGGATCTAGACTCTATCTTCAAATATTTTAATTAACCTACGGCAGAGCTGAGGTATCATGCTCTCAAATGTAACACTTCATTTCTTAAACAGGTGGTCCTAGAACTACCGTTTTCTAAAGTCTAGTAAATTTGGCTTGAAAATATGTTAAGTTGGCAGTTGTTTGGGGATTTAGAGATTAGAGACAATTAGATGTTTTTTTCTTTGAAGAGTGAGAAGAATTTCTTGGAGTAGAGTGGGTAGAGTCTTGTAAGAACACTTTTAGGGAGAGAAAGCCAAGAAACGGAGAGCAATCTGTGAACAGCAAAAGCAGTGTTGCTTCTGGAGGTGGACTGGGTGGTAAAGTTGCAAAAACTATAGCTTAGAGGATGAAAAATTTCCAAGAATAGCAACTTATAGTGACTAATAAAATTTTTGTTTTGTTTTGGTGGTGATGATGATGATGATGATGATGATGATAGAATAACCTTCATTGGACCTCAGGGCTTTAGTTTGCTGTATGAGACTGATATTGCTTAAAAGAATAGAGAAAAATACTTTGTTTGTCATTTCTTACTGTCAACCTGAACTAATACAGAGGAGGCAATTTCTAAGATTTTTGGTTATTTGTGAGCTAATTTTTAAACTAATCATTTAAAATAACCTTATATGAACTTAAAAGAAAAACAAATTACATTAAGAACAGAGTCACTAAATATTGGAAATGTAATTTCCGTAATTATTTGTACTAATTTGTTTACTTTTGACATTAAAGGGCTTTTGCATTTGAATATTCATGTGTCATGTATCCATAGTACATATATTCCCAACTTCATATTCAGTGAACTGTCAATGGCGTCTTAAAAATCACTATGGTGGAGTAACTTGAGTGATAACTTGAGTAATAGCAATTCCTAACATAAGAAAAGACTGTCTTTCCATTTTTTTATTGCTTTGCTCTGTTTGGAGAGCTGTTCATTGAACACTTACCAACAGGATGCTGCTCTACGGAGCTAATCTCTCTCCTTCCCCCTCCTTCCCTTTGGTCTTTCTGCTTCCTCTTCTTCCTTGTCTCCCTCTGTTTCTCCTTTCGCTCCTTCCTTCTTGTCTATCCAGCATTCATCGTCCTGTTCCATAGCTATGGCTTTGAAGACATAGATACTTGTAGTAAGAATTTGTCTACTTTGACAGCATGATACAGTTGGAAACAGAATTTAGAGCCAGCCATTAGTGGACTTACAGAACTATATTTCACTAAAGCCAGGCTAGTCATTGCTTGGACTTTTGAGTAAAACTGCAAAGTTATTATTTGATAATGCTGGGAAACACTCAACGTCTTTTCATCTGAATGTGAAACCCCAGGATAACAAGACACTGTTGTTGGCAGTTATTTAATGGCGAAGGTGAAGGTATTTTGAGGATGAAGCCCACACTGAAAATGTTTCAACAATGTGAGGGGACTTATGGGACTTGGTTATATCACGAGTCCGAGATGAAGCTATATCTGCACTGTTCATCTACTTGAGCCCATAGATTGATTTTTTTCTCCAATCATTAAACACATTTCGGAGCATTTTTCTACATTAGTTATCTAAATCTTTCTAGCTGAAATACGTTGCTCTTCCTATATCTTGGGCAAAAGAATGCAGAACTGAAATCATTCCTAGGGACTGGCAAAATAGTGTTTTACACAGAGAAACAAGAGTCAAGAAACAAAAAGAAAAAGGAAAAAACAAACAAACAAACAAAAATATCTATGAACAAAACAAAGATACAGGAGAGAGACAAGAAACTGAGTGCTGGGACATGGCAACTGGAGATGATCTCATGATTAACTGTGTGATTGCCTCTCTGTTAGTGCTGAGCCTTCAAGAGGTAAGTAGATTGTACTTTTCATTCTAATTTCATAACAGAATCTGTACTTTGTAGTTCTATGTAGTATGTTTGTAGACATAGTTAAAATCACTATTTCTTTGTGTTGCCGATGGTTTGGGTTTTGTTTTTTGAGACAGTGTCTCACTCTGTGCATGTTTACTTTTAACTCACAGTAATTCTCCTGCCTCATATTCTGAAGTGCTTGTGTTATAGACATGAACCACAATACCCAGATTAAAATGTGTATAGTTTTTGAGGTTAAAGACTATGTTTTTGCTTTGTTTCTAACATCATGACAGTTGGTGTATTACTTTAAAATATTGAGCATGCAATAAATGTTGACAGATGAGCTGTATCTTACTGAAACCATGAAGCCCGGGGAAAGAGTGTTTTAATTTTATAATTTTCATTATTTATTATATGACTTTTAAAAATTATATATTACCCTAAAGTACTTCTGTGAAAAGATGGGTAATAAATTGAGCACATTAGATCAATAACCACTATCTGTAATAACTTCTGAAGAGGAGATTAGGGGAAATGATAAAAGATAAATTTTCTTGTTAAGAAGTTAATGCATTAAGATTTAAAATACTTTGATTTAAGTCTGACCATATGTTCTAGTTTGCCTCTGATGCTGGCAAAAATTATTGAGTGCACTTTTCAATTCTCAACAGCGTCCTAATTTAAATCTTGAAGTTCAATGCATAATAGTTACTTACATATTTTCCAAACCTCACTGCTCATCCCAAATACCTAAAGACAGTATTTTAAATTGCAAAATATTTCAGATATGAAGAAAGAAATTAGAAAAATCCAGTCTGCATACCAACACTCAAAATCTGGGAATTGTTAAACATTTCATCATGTTTTCTTTAACTCTTTTAAAGTAAAAACAATACCATAATTGGAATCAATAAATTCTCAACCCTAATAACATAATTTTTTCCTCTCCAGAGGCAAATATAAATATACATGCATTCACGTTTTGATTATGTGTATATTCATGAGTAACAAATGGACATTGTGTAATTTAATATTATATAAAACTTCTTAAGCAACAATATATATTTTATGGAAGCACTTTAAAAATATTTATTTCCAAACATCTCTTCAGTATGATAATGCAGAATGTTCTGAGGTTGAAACCAACAATATATATTGTGTTCCCAAATGATTCTGATGTTTAAATAGACTTGGGAAATCTGATTTTTATCAGAATCTAAACTACTTTACAATGCTTGTTTATATTTAAAATACCTGGACTGATGTGTGATTCAACATTGACTCTGGGCCTTAAACCTCCCATGTTCAGATCTGACAAGCTATGCAAGTCATTTCTCTGGAATCTCCAGAAAGGTAGTAGTATATATATATATACATATATATATATATATATATATATATATACATACTATATATATATATATACTTTATTCTACTCTGGTTTTGGAAGGTGGTAAGATTAGGAAACATGTGTTTGTTAGTTTGATTCCCAAATGGAAATGGGCTCATTACACTGTGTAGATTGGTAACAAAAAAAAAATGTTAAAATAAAATCAATAAAATCATTTAACGAAAGATGATCCTGATGCAATGTTGAGTTTCAGGAAAGGCCTCTAACCCTTTAGAAAACCTTAATGAAGTGTCTAAATACAGAGAGTCAGCATGCTCTGAATACACTGAGTAAAGAAAACCCAAGGCGAAGTCAAGAGTGCACTTCCAGAACACAATGTATAAGCCCGCTATCTAATTTCAAACAGTTCATGGAACTTATTTAAATTTTCTTTGAGTTTTATGTTTGACTTCCTTGATCATTGAATGTTTAGGCTTTCCTTAAGCAAAACCAACTGACCTTGGGTGCTTTGATTATGAGAGCATATGCAATTATTCCTGAGACCTAGAGTGAACTGTGGATTCATTTCATGTAACAGTACTAATGACAGAGAAAAAAAAAACTTAAAAAACAAGCTTTGAGCCTCTTCCCAAATTTCCTGTGACTTACCTTAAATATTCACATGTGTATTTATGTGTGACTTAATTTCTGCATCTTCACTACCACGTTTCATTAGTCAAGCATTCGATGGAGCTAATTGGAAAGACAGAGACATGTTCCCAAAGTTTCAAAGATGCCCCAATCTGTTTGTAAAAGTTTTAGTGAATTTGGCATCTCATCTTTTTACTTAGTCTTTTGGAGTCTCATGATAATAGAAAGGGAATAATGGAACAGATAGGATAATTTGGGAAGAAATTGTGTTTGCAATGGAGCTATCAAATCACCCTGTAAGGGAGACAATAGATAAGATTTTGTTCTAGCAATCGGATAAAGATAAGCATTCAAAATGAGAAAGCCAGGGCTAAGATAGATAATAGCTTGTCCATCAGGGCTGATGCTGCCAATTAATGTTAATAGAAGCATATAGGATTTCACAGTGTTGCTGCTAGCCATGCTTAGAATGATGGTAACATCAGTGTGCCTATCTTTTATTAAATATCTGGAATGAAAAATTGAGAGAAGATTGAATCAAAGCTTCCTTGGTGAAGGTAGAGGAGACTTTAATTGAGAGTCATGTTTAAAAGGGTGTTTTAGTAGAAGAATGAAAAGTAGCTTCACATTTCCCCGCTTTCAATAAATTGTCTTCTGTTATCATCTCAAGAAAGTTTTGGCCTCATTCATCAGTTTGATAGCAAACATGACAAGTACTTGGGTCCACAGAAAGCAGTGGAGATCTAGATGAAATCCCTGGCATTATGGCATTCTATAGTCAAGTTACAGATTGCTAAGGGAACTTGCATAAAAATTACTTAACCCATGCTTACAGATCAGAAATTGCTTGTCAGTGAGAGAGAACTAAATGAACACTTGAAGAAAATGTGGGAGTTAAGTTGAAAGAATAAGTTTAGAAGGTTAAAATTCCTCATAAAATTAACACTAGGTACAAGAAATATATTAAAGACATGGGCTTTAATAACTTAAAGAGATTTACTCTGACAGAATCCTAAGAAAGATGGGGAATAAGAACAGTACAAATGTAACTGATAAGCATGCAATGATACTTGAATTTTATTTTATAAAACGTGACTAGTTCTTGAATGCAGGCATTTTCCTACCTGGGCTTTAGATAAGAGATTTCCATTCATGGTGGATAATGGATTTGAGAAGATACAGATGGAAAGGGGGTAAGCTGTCAATGTCCAATTGTGTGTGCACATGGGTCAACACAGAGGAGAGACATGACAACTTTGCAGATGTAGTACTAACAGAACTGGAGGCTACGTCAGATACAGTTGATAATATGAGAGTGATAGTAATAACTAAGTTGAGTAGAGAGAGTGGATAGGAATAGACTAATATACCGCCTTCTAATGAAGTTCAAATCACTGAAGCAAAAATCAGAGGAAAAACTAAAAGTGAGAATAAGGCACATATTTGCTACAGGATTCAGGTAATTGCAAGTTAAAGACATTATGGTTGTGGGAGTCCCTTGGCTTGGGTTATATTTTTCATATGTAATATCTAAACATACATCCAGTAATGTTTACACATAACTGGATTTATAAGAGTGAAGACCTCTTAATCTGTAGGAAGCAAACAGGATTTACTTAAAGAAATATATTTAAAGAGATCTCTCTCACCCCTCCAAAAATATTGGAAACCTAGGGTTGTGGAATGAGAAAAGACAGAAAATTCAGCCTCAATGAGAAATTGTAAAGAAGCCTGCTTGTTTTGGAGGGACTTTTACAGCACTTAGTGGACAGGGCAGTGAGGGAGCAAAGAGATACAGAGAAAGGCATAGTTACTTCAATGAAATCAGTTGATGACTATGTTGGCTTGTGTGGTTGATATATTGTGCACCTCAATAAACTTATCTGGAGGTCAGAGAAAAAGAACAGCCACTATATAAAACATAGGTTTAGGCAGTGGTAGCACACACCTCTAATCCTAGCTTTCTGGAGGCAGAGATTTGTGTGGATCTCTGTTAGTTCAAAGCCACACTGGAAACAGCCAGGCATGGCTTTAAACACGCCTTTAATCCCAGGAAGTGATGGCAGGATGCAGAAAGGTATCTAAGGCATGAGGACCAGGAACTAGAGTTTTGTTAAGCTTTTAGGCTTTTAGCAGCAGTTCAACTGAGATCCATTTGGATGAGGATTCAGAGGCTTCAGTCTGAGAAAACAAGATCAGCTGAAGAATTAGCAAAGTGATGTTGAATGTGGCTTGTTCTGTTTCTCTGATCATTCCATGTTCACCCCAATACCTGGCTCCAGGTTGGTTTTTATTAATAAGACCTTTTAAGATTTGTGTTACATCATACAGGTTTGGGATAGAGTGTCACGTCTTCAGCATCCCAAATTGGTCTTAATCTTGTATTAATTCTTCTGGTTCTCTATGCTGAGCTCTGGGATTACAGGAACCACCTCTGAGTCACATCTTAAAGAAATTAAGTACAGTGGCTCCTGAGAGAAGAATCAGAGATGCTGATCTCCCACAGTTACAGTATTTTCAAAACTACACAGAACAGTTTTTACAGTGAACACCATATCTGTAATCCCAATATGGTAGGTTCAGTTTAATCTTTCCATTAATGTGGTTTTAAATACTTCAGTCATAGAAAAGAAAGGATGAGGCTTTTATAATGGAATGGGATGGCAAAGCCATCAAATATCAACAATCTGGTAAAGGTCATTAATTTTTAAATATAACAAGTTGTATATTTATGGTGGCTTGAATGAGAATGGCCCCCAACGGCTCACATATTTGAGTGCTTGATCCTCAATTGGTGGAACTCTTTTGGAAAGATTAGGAGGTCTGACCTTGTTAGAGGAGATATGTCACTGGGGGTGGGCTTTGAGGTTTCAAAAGCCCATGCTCCTCCCGGTTAGCTCTCTCTATCTCATGCATGTGGATCATATGTATGCTCTCAACTACTGCTCCTCTTCCATGCCTTCTTGCTGCTGCCATGCTCCAGCCATGATGGTCGTGGAGTTACTCTGGAACTGTAAGCTCCAATAAGTTCTTCCTTTTATGAGTTGTCTTGGGCATACCTCTGTCACAGCAGCAGAAAATTAGTTAAAACAATGTTTTAACATAAACATTACCACGTATTAGCAATATGGTCACATTAATCTTGGCTTACTAGGATGCAAAACTTGAATAGGGAAATTTTTTAACCATTTAAGCAACATACATTTGCTAACATTTCACATGTATGTGACGTTTGAAGTCATCTTTATACAGTGACATTCATTTGAAAATTGGTATTGCTAGTCAAGGATCATATTTTCATGCAGAGTTTTTAAGCCATGGAAGATAAACACAATATTAGAAAATATATTGGGTCTTAGCATTCATAGCTAAGTATCCTTTTCTAAATACTTTACACTTAGAGATGAGATTCCAAAGGGATTTAAAACTAAAGCTTGCACTTTGGCCTTCCTTTTCTACTTTGTGTTTTTAAATGTTCAGTATTGTCAACAAGAAATTCCATTATAGTGTAAACCACATGGTTATTAATTATGTTATGCAGGCATTACATAAAGTTTTTTACACATTTATATACTCCAGTTCTCACAGCAGTAATACTAGAATTGGTTTGTGAAAATAATCATACTTTGATAAATATTTCCACTGAAATTAACGTTTTATTATATTCTTTGAAGCACACTCTACTTTATTACATTTTTATATATTCAGATAGAATATTCTGTATTGCCCCCTGCAGAAAGTGTCAGTAGTGTAGATAAAAGGTGATATATACTCATATTTCGATCCGACATAGCTATTATACTTCTTTGCTTGGTGTATTCATGAGACAAGCCACTCTGCTTAACCAAAACAAAAGTGAATAGCAAAATCCCAGTGACTTTTTTTTCTTATGCAAATTTTGACACTAGAGAACAGAATTTCTTCTTTGCAGGAACGAATATGGTACCCAGTAATCTTGCATCAAGGAAGATGCAGATAACCAGGAGTGAACTGTCTTGGTCATCATAGGTCATCACTTTTCTTACACCATGTAGTTCATAGAACTGGAGCATAACTGGAAGAATCTAGACACTAGAAAGCCTAGTTCTGAAATATCTTAAGAACCAGAGAGCTCAGTGAAAATAGCAAATCCTAGAGGGTGTGCAACATTTTGCTCTTTCCTCATGATTTTCATTTTGGATCATACACTAATTTTGAATAACTGTTTATGTTTAGTTATGCTTTTGTATTTAATTCGTAAGAACCTTTCTTGTGTTCTATATGTGAGTATGTTTAAAACTGTGTTGCTTCACAACTTTTTATTTACATTCTGCTCTTTTTATCCTATTAACTTAATTTTGAATTTTTTAGTCTATTTGTTTGATACACGTATAAAAATAATTATCACGAAAAGCTTCCTTCTCTAGGTGATTATAATTTCTTCTAGGTGCTTATAATTTCAAGTATTATGTTTCAGTCTATAGTCTATTGTATGTTAATTTTTGTATATTATGTATGATAAGGATAAATTTTACTTTGCTTATGAATGATTTTTTTCAAATAGTATTTATTGTATCTTTCTATTTTTTATGTATATGTGTAATGAGTTAATAGACAAACTATATAAGAAACACAAGCAACAAAAAATTCTAGGAAATAATAATACTACTAAAAATTGGCTAATAACCAGAACAGACATTTCTAAAAATGTGACATAAACACATAAAACTGATATTTGACAGACACTTATATTTCTTAATCAGTAGAGGACTCTGAATTGAAGCCATAATGAAGAAATACCTTACTTCTGCTAGGGTTACCATTATGAGAAAGAAAAGAGATGATGTTTATAAAGGTAGGCAGAGAATAGACCTCAGCTGGTTGGAATGTCATTACAATAACATTACAAAAAACTGATGCAGAAGCAATTTCTTAAAAAGCATATCTATTTATTCATCCCACTTCTGGGTATATATCAAAAGAATTAAAATATCTCAAAAGATATATCTGTATTCCTTTGTTCAATGCAGAAATATTCACACCAAGGCCGGGTGGTGTTGGTGGCATATGCCTTCAATCTCAGCACTTGGGAGGCAGACACAGGCCGATCTCTGTGAGTTCAAGGCCAGCCTGGTCTACAGAGCAAGTTCCAGGACAGGCTTCAAAGCTATACAGAGAAACCCTGTCTCAAAAAAAAATATTCACAACAATTAACTCACACTATATGTACACCAAAGCATGAATAAAGAAATCTGAAAATATATACTCCAATATTTTACATATACAAGCCAGATTTATTGTAATACTATTGAACATTACAAAATAAATACTATTATTTATGAAAACTTTATGACATTGGAAGATATGTTAACTGAAATTCAATAAACATGAAAGACATACATTCTCATTCATATATGGATGCTAAAATAGTTGAATTATAGAACAGAGAGTATAAGGATGGTTACAAGATGCAATGGATTAGCTCTATATTAAGGTGGGAAGTGGGGGATGAATAAGAATAAAATACATTGTATGCATGTTCTAATTTCTTAAAGGATTTGATACAAATATTTAAGAAAAATGTTGCATTGAATGTATTCTGCAATTGTCTCACTATGTTGTTCATACACTCTGTTTTTCTCAAGTTCCATCGTTTGTATGAAAATATTAAAACATCCACCAAGATTACAATTTTTGATATATAATTTTAATTTTGTGAATATTTTTGCAAAGGATTTCTTCTCATGACAACCTCACTCGGTGGAAGGGATTAAGAAACTCTCCTGAGATCTTTAAAAGGACACTCATCACTTCACATGGATGGGAGATTGGTTTTGGTAGCTTACGTTTCCACTTTTACAGAACCAGAAATGCCAATTACAAATTCAAGAACATCAGAAATAAAAGCAAATGCTTGGAAACATTATTTACATGTACACACACACACACACACACACACACACACACACACCCCACACCACACACACACAGGCTTTTAAATATACACATAATAAATCATGTATATTTTTACAAGTCATATACATTCATCAGATATTTCTTAGTAGTGTAGCATTAAGAGTATAAGTTAATGTACACTATTGATTTTAATGATCACAATTACCGTTAGATAACAGAAGAAAAAGAGATACACCGATTCTTTCAAGCAAAACTTACCACACAAAATGCAACTATGAGTAGAAAGAGAGAACAATTGTTGACATGAAGTTAAGACAGATGAGCTATTAGCCTCTGAGTGCGGGGAACAGGGTGAGATGAACCTGTGTCAGTACCGAAAAGTCTGGTTTTTTATCGCCATGCCCAAAAGTTTTCTGAGCCGCCATGCCTGTATTTCAACATTTTCTATGACTGGAGTTCAGGTGATGAAATACAGTATACCATCAAGTAACTCAAAGATATAAAATTTGTAAATTGTTGATGGATATAACACAGACATAATTATGTCCCTTGGACATTTGTCTCATGCTCTTCTCCCTTTAACTATGATTTGTATGTTATAACCTAAGGAAACTACTTTTAAAGCTGTTCTTTCATGAAGCTTTTGATGGTAAATATTTGAATACAGTAATTGATCCATGTTTCAATGCTTGCCTAGGATGACATTAATGAAACATATATTAAACCCAAATAAAGAGGGAACTGGCAGAATAGGGAAGACTCTGCTAAGTCTATCTTGGTAAATAAATGAGTCTTTTGAGATTGCACACAGGGCAACTCATGGACACTCTCCGTACCCAGAATTAACCTATTCCCTGGTCAGTTTGTTCTAACCACATGGAATCTAGCACCATTGGGTCATTGGGCAAAAATCGATGGTGACTAGACCCTCATCAACTACCTAGCTTGCTGATTAATTGTTCTGCTAATTGTATTCCTTTGACTGAAAGCCAAATTCCCTTGTCAGTCACCAGAGTTGCTGTGTTTCAAAATGATAGAGGCCATATAAGATCCAGAGGTAATAGCTACTCTTTAGTCAATGAATGCCAAAGAGAGTGATCAATACTATCCTCCATGGCAGTGTGTCATAAGCATTTTAAATCAGATAAATAGACAGATCCATTTGTGCTTTCCCACAATGTCAGAATTTATTGAATAATAATAAATTCTCATGTAACACTGGATTTGTTTGATGCAATCCTGATTTCACTTGATAGTATTACTGTTGTTATTCACAAAATATTATAATTCTGATCTTAATTACTAGTATTAACTGTCTGGCCATATATTACACACACACACACACACACACACACACACACACACACACATGACTACAAAAGGATTAAAGAAGCCCCAGCATTCAGAGCCCTTGCTGACCTGAGACAGCTAGGTGGGAGCATCACTGCTGCTGGGCAGATAATCTATGAATGGACACAGTTAGACAGCTGCTGGAATCAGTAACTCAGAGGTAAGTTGGCACAATGCAAGTTGAGGTACTAGGTCTGGACAAACAATTGGAGTGGGCCGTGTAAAACAGTGAAGAGTATGCAGAGGCATGCATGTAGAGTCATCCGATGGTTGGATGGCACATCAGTGATATTGCCACTGTGCCTGGTGGTAGATGACCTTCCCTTTCTGTGATCCAGGTGAGAGGGTTTTAGAATTCATTAGTGCTGTGAGTTATAAATATTTACAGGGGGGCCTGCAGAGCCTGGTACGTTCAGTAGAGGCAGGTCCAAGCCCACGAGAGACCTTGCCTTGTTGGAGGAGGGAATAGGGGTTGGGTTGTGGGAGGAGAGGGGGATCTGTGATTGGTATATAAAGTGAATAAAAAATTCCTTAATAAAAAAGAAATATTCATGGGGATGTTTTTTTAAAATACATTTTAATGTATGAATGTGACCATGTGTTCCCTATTCACCTTGATAATTTCATAGGTATTACCTATTTATTTGAATGAATATGTAATTTATTACTTTGTGTGTCATGTTACTCATTGCTGAAGTCTCACAGCACAGTTTTCAGAATGTACTTTCCATCATCATGAAACACGTGACTCTATCTCCTGCGAAGCAGAATGAATGGGTGGGCATTATAATCAACTTGATTACAGTCTGGCAATGCTAACAGAGCTCATCAAATTTCATGGTGTTCTCCAAACTGTGTAGGTGATGTAAGCAGCAGCTATTCACAGAATGATCCTTACATGTGAGCACTGAACTAGGGAAAAGGTAGACACATTTTAATTCTTAGATAAGTGCTATCTGGTGAACTCATATTTCAGAAAATCAAGTGATCAAATCCAAATTACACAGTGGCTTTTTTCCTTCTCAGACTGGCAAGGACATCCATAGGGAAATTTTACTATTACCTTGGGTCAAACACTTAGTTATCTTGTTTGTTGAGATATGCACTATTATACTATTATCTGGCTGTGATGGGAAAGGAATGAGAAAGAATGTACATGGTCAATTGTTGCTAAGAAAACAAAGATGTGGAATGCAGATAATTAGATTATACATAATTATATTGTATTGCCAAAGCAAAGCCTCCTTCATCTGTGGATTAATATTTTTGTGAAAACTCGCTCTTCAAACTGGCCTTCAATTTTGTTTTTATCTCGACATTCACTTAAAAAATTGAATTTTGAGGAATCCCAAATCCAGCCAAAACAAGTCATTTCTAGTTTCTTCATTGTGCATCAAACTGCCATTACTCAGTGTGATGTTTTGGCTCATCAGTGGCAACAGGGATGAAGGGAAAACACCAACCAACATAAAGATTGGAATGGTCCTGGGTAATAACTTTATACTTCATCCCTCCAGCTACTCTAAGTGATAAAGGTGGACCCCCAGGAGCCTGGATGAGTTCTCATCTATCTTAATCCGCTTTGACAGCATAATATGTGTTTCTCTAGGCTATATACTACTTATATTACCAAAAGTTGGTTTTGTGCCTGAGGAAGGTACTGTGAAGGAAAGCAAAGTTACTGTGTTGCCTCTTTCTTATATTTTATTTAATCTAATGTAATTGTAATTCTGAGTATCACCAAAACCAGTTTGAAAAGTTTGGGTTTGCTGTTACAAACTGAAGACTGTTTAGTTTTTAAGACTTCTGCATGCAATGGCGTTCTTAAAGCGGAAGCCAGCTGTAATAACACGCCGTTGCCCACTCCCAGCTGTTTGTAATTACTGTATGAGTTTTATCAAACTTTTCTTATTTTTCTCTCAATGAAATTAAACATTTTCTAAAGGTAACAGCTCAGTCATGCTGTTGTTTAAAGACATTTATGAATAAAGGAAAGTGATGTCCAGCTAGAAATACTGAAATATTATTCTTATACACTGAAAACATTTGCAAAAGAATTTCAAAAGACTATGTTTCTTGAACAATCTTATTCTTTTATTTTGTACAGCCCATGTTTTCTGACTTATATTTCTCACCAATCTGATTATTTTATTTTAGCCCTAAAATGCTATTAAATATTAGTATAAGAAACTGCTTTTCCTTTGGTCATCAAGACTTTTTTCATATGATACAAAACAGTTGGTTGGTAATAACTATAAATATGATTATATTTGACAGTTTCAATCTATGGATCACTTTACATTTTCACTAAACTTATGCAAGCATACATCTTTACACCTATTTCTACATCATCTATATCTTTCTATCTCAATCTCTATATCTATATCAAAATCTTATCAAGCTAACTATATGAAAAAGTATCAAATTTTATTGTTGAGGTTGTTTTGATAACTTCCAATCGAAAGTCTTAAGCAATTATTTAACATTTCAAGCTATGGAGACAATTGATTAGTTTTTATGAGCTTTTAAATGGCTTCAATTTAAAAATCTTATGTGAAAGGGAGTTAAGGTCATAATAGACTATGTGTTCATCTTATGATTGGCATAGAAGATTAAATGTATCATATATTATACAAGCATACCATGAAGTAAAAGAAAGATGTCTAGCCCAATAAACTATTTCTAGCTGTGGCTTCTTTCATACAATTAAGCCAGCTAAAACTACATCAAGAGAGTGGAAGGAGTAGTATTTATATGAGCATCTATTAGCAGTTGATGCCTGTGGAGGGAGAGAAATCAACATTTTTTGTGATGTGGCCACTGACTGGTAATGTTCTTCATATCCTAGTCAATGGTTTCCACATCATAAGCACAGAGAAAGCACAGGGGGTTAAAAATTAACTTAAGAAAAAGGAAAATGAGGTTAGTATGCAAAGATGATAGGTGCTTGGATATGATTAAGATACATTGTATGCATGTATACATTTTTAAACACTAAATATAAAAAGAGTCAGATAGGCTCTTAAGGACAAAAAAAACCAAAGTGACACACTGATTATAGCCTACTCATAGTTGCTTGTATATTTTAAGCATTTCTATGTTAGTTAAAATTCCAAATACATTACAACTTCTACATAAATGACTTATACTACATTGTTCAGGGGATAATGATGAAAGAAATATTTGTGCATGTTAAGTATAGGTACAATTTCATTTTAATAGCTTCTATGTTTTAATTATATTTGTGGATACACATGGTCCATCTCTTTTGGACAATATTGACATTGTCACTAAAAATAAAATGACAGCATGTTTCTTCTGGTTTAATGGGTGGTAATGGCAGGAACAGAATTATATGTATATGTACATATATATATATATATATACACACATATATATACACAAATAATTACACATGATACCATTGGAGTAAACTATTATATTTACTACCAATAACAAAACAAGAGTATAAGAGAAAACTGTTTATATGCTAATGAAATTCATACTGATTATAATTCTTATAACAAGTATAATTAATAGATAAGTAATATGAATGGCTGTGTGCTGCTAATCAACTGACCATAAAATGAGATGATCCTAGATTATCCAGGTGGACACAATCGCAAGGGTCCCATTAGGCAATGTAGGCAATGATACTATGTGAGTATATTGACATGCAAAAGTTGACTTCTCTCTTTATTTGAAAATAATTTCTGGATAACTGATATGGAAATTGATAATGAAGTCATAAGAGCCATAAAAATTGATAATGAAGTCACAAAAGCCGAATAAAATTTAGTTATAAGCATTGTGAGACAAGTATCTAACATTCAACATGTAGTACAGTTCTGTCTTAGAAACAGAGAATAAGCATTCTGTGTAATATTCTAGCTGACACAAGACAGACCTTTGCTAGTTCCTGTTGAATTTCTAAGTATTTGCATTTGCTCTCAATTTTATGAATGCATTACCGATTCTGAACTCAGAGTTCCTACCTTTAAAATAATGGTAAAGGTGGGGGGTTGAAGAGATAGCTCAGTGATTAAGTGCACTTGCAGCTTTTGCTGAGGTCCTGAGTTCAGTTCCCAGCGATCACAGTGTGGCTCACAACCATCCGTAATTCCAGTTATAGGGGATCCAGTGCCCTCTTCTGATCTCCATGAGCCGACATGGAAGCAAAGCCCTCAAATACATAAAAAGAAAGACAATGGCAAAAGCTGAGGATGGTAACTTTGATTGTACTTCTCCACTCTCTGCTTTTTTATCTTTGCATTCTTCCCTAGGAACCTCAGAACAGCATTTTTAAAGCCCTTTTCTCAATGCTTAAAGTAGACCTATAAATAAGCTGCTCAGAAGCAGATTGCAGTGGTTCACAAATATGCAGCAGGGAACATCCAGTTGTCCAACACCGGGTGTTTTCTTTAGGGGAAGTTCTTTCTTAGGGGAAAGATATGAGACATTAACTCTTTGTGAAAGTTATACTGTTTTAAGAAGACAGATGGTTGTCTTTGCCCACCACGAGAGCTAATGCTTGTGTCAGAGGCATTTTGCAAGCAAATGAACAATGTCGCTTCTGAGGGTTCTAAATTGGAAATCAGAAAAGATGTGGCAGGAGGCACTCATCATGCCATTAATTTATTCTCACTAGTTGCTGCATGATAAGATGTAATTTAGGCAATCAATCAATTTTTCAACATATTTTTAATTTCTTCATATATTTGTCGGGATTGATTGCTATTGTTTCATTAGGTAACCCCATCACATTCTTTTAAGGTTGGGATCATTAGCCGCAGGCACTTGCAAAATATAAAAATGAAATGTTCAAAGAAAAGGTGACCTTCCATTTTAGAACACAGATAAATAGCAAATGAGCTCTATAACTTCCAACATTGATGTTTCAAGGTAATTTAATAACAAGATCCTTAACTAAAGTAGAGCGGTGTGATACTATACATCACACTTAGAAGCGTTCATAGCTTGTAAGAGAATGAGTTACAGTGGCTTTTCCAATCCCACCTTATTAAGTTCAATTAATCTATCATAGATTGAAAGATACCTGGTTTTATTAGACATTTTCAAGGCATTTTCAGTCATTAATAACACTTATATATTCATGGTTGTAGCCTGGAGAGATGGAGTTTTATTCATGTTCAAGACAATAGTTTGGATTGTATTTAGTTTTTTGGAAGGTTGGTCAAAGTCAACGTCTGTGTGTGTGTGTGTGTGTGTGTGTGTGTGTGTGTGTGTGTGTGTGTGTATGGGTGGTGTACGTGCATATATGCAAGAGAGAGACAGAGACAGGGAGGGAAAGGAATAGAGGAGAAAGGAGAGAAAGAGAGGAGGAGGGAGGGAGGGAGGGAGAGAGAGAGAGAGAGAGAGAGAGAGAGAGAGAGAGAGAGAGAGAGAGAGAGAGAGAGAGGATATAACAGTATTGCAAAGATCTTTTTGGTTTTGGAAATAACAAATTCCACCATTATCCACCTTAACGCTTTTTCTCCTTATCCTGTTATCTCCAAGCAGGTAGATACTAGATATTTTGGCATTTATATTGTATCAATAATTCACAAAACCTTCTCACAGACATTAATTTTAATTTTATAGGAGCCCCGGTTAACATTAAAACTGTTACAGAGTAAGTAAGAAAAATAGAAGGAACAGAAATTCATCTCAGTTATTTGAAGTTGTAGCCCTCAATTAGCATTTTAGTATCCTTAATAACTCCAATTTTGGAGTCACAGAAACAAGCTTGTAACCCAGCTGCTCTCATATTTTTTGCTGATATTTGCTGGTTATGATTAGTCCCATTCTTAGTCTTATTTTCCGCAGTGATAAGTGTGAAAACCAAAAATATCCATCACCAGGGCTTTGTGTAAATTACTGTTATCATAGGTATATATTTGCCTCCTGATGTCCAAATATGCTATTCCGTTCTTGAAAATGTCCTATGTGTCTAAGATGCCCGAAGAATGCACAGCTCTATGCCTAGTGTGCCAAACAAGTCCCGAAGAGCTCTACAGCCACTGCTGTCACACTTGTACATAGAGGTTGTCAGGAGCTTCTCACAGGACAGAGTTATGAACTGCCTTAGACTGCATTCATCACACACCTATTACCAAGTTTAGGATTAACCATCTAATTCTGCTCTAATTAAAAAAAAAAAAAACATAAGAATATCTTTGCTGAATGACCTTAGGAGGTATGCCTTTTCTAGTTATAAAAAAGGGTATGCAAGAAGATGTGTTTAGATTTTTAAATTAACGTTCTATTATTCCAGAAGTGATTTTTAGAAGTGGTAAATGGAATGCTTAATTTTCCTTTTTTTCTTTTTTTTTCTCTCTGCTTTCCTGTTCCTTTCCTTTCATTACTTCCTTTTTATCACTTCCTTCTTCCTCGTTTTTTTAAACTTCTTTCTTTTACTGGAGGTTGAGTCCCAGTCTGTGTGTGTTGGACAAGTACTCTACAGCTGAGCTGTCATTCTGTCCTCAGTTTTCTTTATATTTTTAATTTTGGGACAGGGGTTGGTTTACTAAGTTGCCTAGCCTGGCTTTGGATTTATCATCCTCTTGCCCCCGCCTCTGATTTGAAGTATTTGAGATTTGAGGTCTGAGTTTCCAAGTCTAGTGAGGAGTTTTCATTCAACTGGAATATGTTTCTCTTACTGAATACCTACAGGAAAAATCATGAAACAAAGATTTTGTTTACTCTTAGCTCTGTGCATTAGGTCCTTTATTGATTTATACATAGAAGAATAAAAATTTTTACTTATTACAATATTGCAACATAAACCTAGATCATTTAAGATAGCTCTATGCTTATTAGAAAGGTTGGTTGTAATCTCTAAACTAATACGTTTAAACACTTTAGCAGAGAAAAATTCTAGAAGGATCCTAGTTTTTCATCTTAGTATCTACTTGCCTTACTTTTCTTACTCTGCCACCCCATAGTCTACTCTCCTCATGTGGATCTATTTATGAGGAGTAGAAAGAACTGTTTAATTAAAAATGATAAGCTTCTTAATGTCATTGTTTTTAACAGCTGAGTAATAACTTCATTGTGTAAATGTATCACATTTTCTGTATCCATTTTTCAGTTGAAGGATATCTAGCTTGTTTCTAGTTTCTGGGTATTACAAATAAAGCTGCTACGAACATAGCTGTACAAGTGTCTTTGTGATAGGATAAAGTGTTCTTTGGGTATATGCCCAAGAGTTGTATAGCTGGGTCTTGAGGTAGATCAATTCCCATTTTTCTGAGAAACCACCATATTGATTTCCAAAGCGACTGTACAAGTTTGCACTCCCACCAGCAATTGAGGAGTGTTCCCCATGCTCCACATGCTCTCTAGCATGAGCTATCACTTGTGTTTTTTATCTTGGCCATTCTGACAGGTGTAAAATGGAATCTCAGAGTCATTTAGATTTGCATTTCCCTGATGATAAGGATGTTGAACATTTCTTTAAGTGATTCTCAGCTATTTAGGCTATATGAGATTCCTCTGTTGAGAATTCTGTTTAGATCTGTACCTTATTTTTTAATTGGATTATTTGGTTTGCTGAAGTCTAGTTTCTTGAGTTCTTTATATATTTTGGATATTAGCTTTCTGTTGGGTGTGGGTTTGGTGAAGATCTTTTCCCATTCTGTGTGCTGCCATTTTGTCCTTTAGACAATGTCCTTTGCTTTACAGAAGCTTTTCAGATTGTTGAGGTCTCATTTGTTAATTGTTAACCTTAGTGCCTGATTTATTGGTGTTTTGTTCCAGAAGTTGTCTCCTGTTCCACTGCTTTGAAGGCTATTCTCCACTTTCTCATCTGCCAGGTTCAGTGTAGCTGGTTTTATGTTGTAGTCTCTTATCCACTTAAACTTGAGTTGCTCAGTGTGATAAATATGGATCTATTTGTACTATTCTACATGCTGATGGATGGTACTGGAAAAGATCATCCTGAGTAAGGTAACCCAGACCCAGAAAGACAATCATGGTATGTACTCACTCATAAGTTGATATTAGCTGTAAAGTAAAGGAGAATTGTGCTACAACTCACAGACAGAGAGAAGCTAAGTAACAAGGAGAGCTCAAGGGGAGAAGCACTTATAACTTGAAAAAGTTTTACTTTTTAAAAATATATAAACATTTTACATTGATATTTCATATTACTGGCTATTACAAATAATAAATTTCAAAATTTTGATGATCACATACTTACCCTGAAATTTTGTGTTAGAATGTATTTCCTCTGTATGTTCAGTTATCTTTAAGCAATAGTAGACTATAGACAAGGGATGACAATGTTCAGAATCAACTTCCAAAGGAAAAGTAAATCCACCAAGAACATACAGGATGAATTGGAATAATTTCAGTCAAGCCTATTTAATTGAATTGCTCATGACTGGAGTTGAGTTAACCAGTGCCCTCAGTTTTTTTTTTCCTTCTCCCTACCTCCCTTTATAATGGCCTTAGTGATTTAATTTCAAGTCACCTGGGGTTTTAAGAAACAAAATCCTTCCATTAAAGCTGCATGTTGTTTATGACCACCACAGGGATGATTTAAAAAACAATGAAGAAGGTTGACATATTAAAAATAAAGCTGGCTAATTACAGCAAATGGGCTTAATTTAAAAACCACAGGTGCCCCTTTTATAATCTTTCCTTGAGTTCTTGCCCATAGCACGCTTCCAGGTCGTTGGACAGAACTGAAATCTTTGCTGTGGCCAACTTTAAATGGAAAACATTTGGCCCAATTCTATTCACAGTTCAAACTAAATATGATGTCATAGAAAGTGTAGAACCTTTGAAAAACCTTGCTTCTTCATTGAAGACTATTGCATCTAATCAATTATTTGTGAAATTTATATGATATATTACCAAATTATCTCTTGCCTGCAGTCTTCTTTGCTACATGGTTTGTTTGAAGTAAATTTATAAAGGAATTTGTTTGGTAGTTTATATTAGTTAACATTTAGGAATTGATAACACAAGTATTAAGAATTTTTAGTAAAAATAATTTTGGGAAATTGTATTTACTGTAGTGGATTTCCATAGGCTTATGTATAATATGTACATAGATTTTATATTTTAAGTCCTAAAGTCCTCAGATATGTGTATTGTGCATGTATAGTTTTCATAATTATGTTTCCTTTCCATATTAACTTCATTAAATTGGCTTATTTGAGTGATGTTTGTATCTTCCAAGTGTAACCTTCTATAGAGAATCCCATGTAATTTCCTGGGATGAGAGTAGCAGGTTTTCTCTTTGCTTAACTGTTGACACATGTATTTTCCTGATATCTAGCCTATCCATGGGATAGACTTAATGTGTCACTCTTGGTACTAGGAATGTACGTTGCAATTTTTTTGGGAGGGGATTGTGTTTGCAAATTAAGCAGATGCAAATATTTTTCTTTCTGAGTTCAGTAAGTTATTTTCCAGTAGGGAAAACACTGTTAAACAAGATCATAATGAAATGAAATACAATTTTCTAATGTATCAAAGCAGATAACTTAGAATTATTAAGGGCTGATCTCTGAATGTACTTCTTTTTCCCTGAAGTTTGGGGCTAATTTACCTATGATTTCTAAACCTCATTTCTGAAAACATTAAATTACCTCTTACTAGATTTTTACATGAATATCAAAAGCTATGATTTATTGTACTATACAGCAGATGTTTAGGGAATGTCAGTAAAAAAAACTCAACGCTGACAATGCTAAGGTATGAGCCACTTGCCTTTAAATAGCTTCTTGACTGTGGAGGCAGTGTGACATCTGCTTCAAGCTCTTGGCATCATGATGTCTCTGCTAGGATGGACTGCACCCTCATACTGTGACACAAAATAAACCTTTGACTCCCTTCATCTTTTTTTGTCAAGAATTTTCTCAGTGCTACCAGAAAAGTAATATACCGATATCCTTATGTAACCAGTGTATATGTAATTATCTTCTAGTTTCTAGGCATTTCTACCATACTGTTCTACTTCTACTAAATTAACCTTGACAAAATCCATGAGGGAAGTTTTTTCAATCTTATTTTGGTCACGGGAATGTTGAATTGCAAGTAGTTTAAGAGTTTTTTCTAGGAAGTGTGACCGGTACCAAGTGAAGAAGATTTAAATTGTGAACAAATTGTCATTTTATGTCCTTTTGTTTTATTGCTACCACTGATGATAGGCAGCTGATTTTGAAAACCATGTAATGAGCACATTAATGAGCTATGTCCCCAAACATTTTTCTTTCTCATCAAGGAAAATGCTTGTAATGAAAATAAAGTTGTGGGTATTCATTTTTAAAATAAGAAAGATTTAATGGATTCATTCTCAATGTGGCTTTTAGTTGATTTGAATTCTTGTAATTTGAATTTGACATTTGACGCTTGTAATTTATGTTGATAAGACACTTCATTGTTGAATAACAAAACTATAATAATTATTATAATAGGTAAACATGTAGCTTGGTGTGGTAACATCAAAAGTTTGATATCTAAGACTCTTCTAAACTCTCCATTCACTAAAGAGTCAAAACCAGCAAGTGAACAACTGCAATTTCTATAAAAGATCATCGGATTTGGGCAGAGAAGTGTTAGAATTCCTATTGAGTTCAGAAACTCATGAATTTTCTATAAAGAAAGAATGGGAAAGTCTTACTTTGGCCTCCCTGTCTCCCTAGCTGACATCAGCTTTGAATCAGTAGGAATTTCTTGTTATGACTTAAAGGTAAGTAAGTGACCCAGACAGCCCAATTCTTGCCATAATAACCTGTAGTCTTATCTAGTCCACATTCTTGCATTCTTAGAATATACTTTGCCCATTTTACAGAGATTCTTGGAATTTACACAACTGCATTACTTCAGAGGAGAAGCCAATATTATGCATTTCCCTCACTCATTTGTAAGTGAGTCCTTCTCTAGAGTCCAAGAGCCCATGTATGTCTTCATCCCTAAGGTTCTGTTGCCGTTGCAATCTGATCAATGCAAGTGATAGGTCAGCATTTCTAGAAAGGCTTCATACATCTTAGGAAAGAAATATACATCTAGATCCATGGTGCTCAATACTGTCCAAAAAGAATCAAACAAAAGTACTCTCTGTTCAGAATATAATCAAATTATTAAAAGTCAAAGACAAAAAGAAATATAACTTAACAACAGAAAAATATCGATGAAAAAGAAACTCATCTAATATACTAGTGAACTGCTCAGCCAATTTTTTTTTCAGAAATTATGGTATAAGTTGAAAACTTATTTTACCTGTAAGGATACATGGAAACTAAAATTGAAGTTTGTAAAATATGAAGTCCAAGGGAATGGAAATGAAGAAAGTAGAAGAAGATGTACTTATATCAATAAGACATTGTAAAATCAAAAGTTGTAAAATGGAACAAAGCTGTCATTTAAGATTAAGTAAAGACTTCATCAGAAGTCTATAAAAACTAAATATCTGTATGAAAATGATGCCAATAGTCTTCATCACATGAAAATGGATGCAAACCAAAACAAAGATTTTAGTGTAAGACAAATCACTAAACTACTAGAAGAAAACACACAGTAGCATTTCCAACACACTGCTCTGGGTAAAAAAATAGGAAAATATAATTGCATCAATCTTAAGTCTTAGAAACAGTGGAAATAATCAACAGAATGAAGATATCCATGAAAAAGCAGAAAATTACAATTTACACATGTGATAAGGGATTATACTATTACATTTATAAATAATTCAAATAAATAACAATGAAGAAAATACTCCTTTAAAATTAGGCAAAGTATCTGTATAAACATTTGTCACTCCTGGAGTAGAAATGCTAATAAGTATACGAAGATATTTCCAAAATCAGAGACTATTTAGGATGTGCAATCAAGACCACAATGAAGTATTACCTAATCTTATAGAATGCCTATTATAGAAGGACAGTAGAGAGGTAGTGATAAGGGTATCCTGAAGACAACCTGAATAAATTGTTGGAGGTAATCAGGATTTGCATATCATTGTAAAAACAGTATAGCTGTTTCTCTCAATAGTAAATGTAGAACTAGGATCCTGCTGTGATAAATCCAGACAAAATGAAGTTAGAAGTTTCCTGGATCTCACTCTGTAGACCAGGCTGGCCTCGAACTCACAAAGATCTCCCTGCCTCTGCCTCCCAAGTGCTGGGATTAAAGACGTTCACCACCACCACCTGGCTGAAGTTGGCTTAGTTAGGGTTTCTATTGCTGTGAAGAGATACCATGATCATGGCAACTCTTGTAAAGGAAGACATTTAATTGGGACTCGCTACAGTTTCAGAAGTTTAGGGCATTATCTTCATGGGAGGAAGTATGGTGGCAAGCAGGAAGACATGGTACTGGAGAAGTAGCTGAGTGTTCTACATCTGGATCTCCAGACAGCTGGAAGATACTGTGAGCTACATTGGGCCTAGCTTGAGCATCTGAGTCCTCAAGGCCTGTCCCCAGTGACACACTTCCTTCAACAATGCCACACCTATCCCATCAAGGTCACTCCCTATGAGTCTATGGGGACCATTTTCCTTCAAACCACCACAGCAGATTGAAGATATATCTCCACTATCATGTTTATGGCACTAATTGGAAACAAAATTTCTGTAGATGGGTGACTAGTAGAAATATATGGCATGTACATACAATGGAATACCATTGATACATAAAAACAAAAGCCTGTACAATATGAGTACTATGGGAGAATATTATGTTAAATAAACACAACTGAACTCAATAAGAAAAGTACTTTGTGATTTCAAGAAGATGTGAATTGTATAAGACATGATTTAATAAAAAAATTAAAAAACTCTTATATTCAGCCCATTTCTATTAATCTTTACTTTGCCACGTGGCTCGTGGCTTACCGGTACTTTACATCTTCCTTGTCTTGGCGGTGGCTCCAGCCGGTCCCTCTTTCCTTCCTCCTTCCTCAATTCTCCTCTCTCCTTGTCCTGCCTATACTTCCTGCCTGGTCACTGGCCAATCAGTGCTTTATTTATATAGAGCAATATCCACAGCAATAGTATGCATATGTATATAATGTAGATGTATGAAGTTAACCCACCTGGAGTGACAATGCTCTATATAGAACCACAGACTATTGAAAACTCCAGTACTGGGCATGAGAAACCTCCTTTCAAATAGTTGGTCAGTGTAGTCCAAGTGACTCCCCAAACAGTAAGGATTATTGATTTAGTCTTTTATTGCTTCTCAGCAGGTGAGGGTAAGCTCTATTCCTGAAGACACCACACACTGAGGACAAAGAACTTGGATAATTCAAGATGGGTCTTATCTGAAAGCTTTTTTCCTGCAGTCTAACTTTCAGGGATCCAGAAAATACTATTCATGTAGCCATGGGAGGGAAGCAATTAAACAGTCCTATCCAGCTACAACACTAATGCTTCATAGCAATTGCCAGCATGGCAAGATATGCATACCAGTGCAGTAGGTAGCGCTTACATGTCAGTTTCCACCAACATCTATCTAAACTTGACTGAAAGCTGACTCAACAAGAGGGAAATCATGCCTCATACTGAAGAATTTGCCAGCCTTTTGGGACAAAATGTGAGGTCACGGACCTTGAAAGAATCTACTTCCTCCACATTGCGAGATCACCATAATCCTTACTATATCCTTAATCCTATTCTTATGCTGACAGATGAGTATAGTACCCATCCCTCATCAGAGATACCTCGCTTTTCAGAAAATGGAGAACATCTCTGAAAACCATAAATGGAAAAAAATGCAGCGATCACCAGACTGTGGGTACCTCAATCAGGTGGCTTTACTGCTCTGAGCCTCTTCTAGGCAGTTTATCTGAGCATATCTCTCATCATACACTTGGGGACACTGAGACCTACTGAATCTGGTCAGTTTCAGGGAATTCCTGAAGCTTTTGAGTTGTTTACTTCTTGAAGTTGAGAGATTATATGAAAGATGGAATGTTTCACCTACCTTTAGAACAATTTTTAAAGATTTTTCCCTCCATGATGAAATGTTTGTTTTGATTTTGTTTGTTTTTTATAAAAGAAGTTGCTACACAATAGAGGACTGAGTCCAGTTCTTGTGTATGCTATGTAAATGCTGTACCACTGAGTTACCACATTGTTACAAAGACTCTTTTTTGGAGGATAACAGGTTCTATCTAGTCTTAGAATGAGAAGAGGAAAAAATAATACTGGAGGTCAACAAGATACTTTATTATCTTCCCACCAAACCAGATCACACAATTCCAGAATATTAGTACTAGTTTTAGTTTTTTTTTTTTAATTCTTTGTTTTTATGTAGTGTGTATGTAAGTTATGTGCATGTAGGCATCCTGAAAGCAAGAAGGTGTTGAAACCTTTGGACCTGGAGTCACAGGCAGCTCACAGTTGCCTAAGATGGATGCTGGGAACTGAAATCAGGACCTTTTCAATAGCAGAAAGTACTCACAGTTGCCTAAGGTGGATGCTGGGAACTGAAATCAGGACCTTTGCAATAGCAGAAAGTACTCTTAAGAGAGGAGCCATCTTTCTAGCCCCTGTCCTACTTGTCATTAAAAGTATACACTTGCACACACTTTTCTTTTTGCTTTTATAATAAGTTTAATATTCAAAAGTTCTTTAATATCTAGAATTATTTCCTGCAGTGTTTTAAGATGAACTTTAATGCATAAATTCAATCATATCATAGCTCATTCTCTTAGGCTGTCTTTGAAACATTTAATAATTTTATACATTTTTATTAAAAAATATACCACAGATATTGAGAAAATCATGATGGCCAAAAATACCACCTGTATTGTCATACCTGTTTAAAATTAATCATATTTTTATATATGTGAAAAAGTCATACATTGATATTTGTCTGTGTTATCCCTTTTAAATATACTGGTTTAGTTAAGCAATTATTCATAGGACTTTGTGTTTTATTGACTATACTTTAATTCTATGTACTAGATTTTATAGAATAAGTTGAGATTTGAGGAAACACTGTGTCTTCTCCTTGGGGTGGATTCTTATAACATAGTCTTCTAACCAAATAGAGATACTATAGGTTTCAAATGCTCACCATCGTTACATAGACAATCCTCATCAACATCAATCAAGACCACTATGTCCAGCTAAAACAAACAGTTGTAGACACTGGGAATACATAGGGTTTGAAAATAGACTCAGTTGTGGTTTTTTCCCAGAAAACTCTGAAGTCTTGTTTCTAAGAGTCTAGAGGAAAGAACTTTCTAGTACTTACATACCTCCAGGTGGTAAGGGTCAAGTTCACCTTCGGAACTCATCTTCCCTTTAGCAAAGCATGTGATGTGGGCTGTTGGAATAGATTGACTTCTTTACAGACTGTCTGAGACCTGCCTTTGAATAAAATAACAAACATTTTCTTCTATAGACGATTTGGTTGTGTGTAGAACAAGATAGCAGGTACCTTTTTTGTGTTTTTCCTTTTTTCTTTTATTCAAGGCATTTTTTTAAAAAAAGATCTGCCTTTGCTTTTAGAAGTAGTCTGTGAAAGTTTAATAAGCAGTTTTTGGATTCCTTAAGGAATTCAAAGCTTGTTGTGTTCTACTGCTGAAATATAGAACTGATTCTCACTTGGTGTCACAAGTGCTACCTCTATTAATAAGTTGACAACTGTTCGAAAATACATTCTTTTAGAGAATACTTTCAATTGGATAAACAGGCCAGAATATAAATATAAATAAAATAAGAAGTAGAACAGTAGTAATTTTAGTAGCAATAGGAAAATAGGCAAGAGGTTTGTTTCTCTTAGGCAGTTTTCACTAAAATCCTTATACATACTTCTAAACATTTATTTCTTGGAAGAGTTTTTAAATTCAAGAAAAAACAAACAAAAACCAAAAACAATTACGTACTAACTTCCTACATGCTCCATCCCAGAACTCAGGTTTTGACCCCACAGTTGTTATTTCTGTTATTAATATCTTATACTGGTAAGATATTCTTGACACATAATGATAAACTAATATTGATACATTATGATTGAATAAAGTTAGATATTTATTATTTATTTATATATTTATTTTACATACCAAGGACAGTTTCTCTTTCTTCCTCTCCTCCAATTCCCTCCCCCACCTTGTTTCTATCCCTCCCTATCTACTCCTCAGAAAAGGTTAGGCCTCCCATGGGAGTCAACAAGGCATGGCATAAAACTTCACCTTGCTGCATCATGGCTAAGCAAGGCATCCAACCACAGGGAATAGGTTCCAAAAAGCCAGCTCATGTGCCAGGGACAGATCTTGGTCCCACTGCTAGGGGCCCCATAAACAGACCAAGCTACACAACTGTCACCTACATGCAGAGGACCTAGGTCTGTCCTATGAAGGCTCCTAGGTATCAGTCTAGAGTCCATGAGCTCCCATAAGCTCCCTGAGCTCAAGTCAGCTGTCTCTGTAGGTTTCCCTGTCATGATCTTAACCCCTCCTTGCTTATATATTCCCTCCTCCCTCTCTTCAGCTGGAATCTCAAAGCTTGGCCCAGTGCTTGGCTGTAGATTTCTGCATCTGCTCCTGTCAGTTACTAGATGAAGGTTCTATGATGACAATCTGATTACAGGAGAAGACCTTTCAGGCAGTCTCTCTACTATTGCCAGGAATCTTAGCTGGGGTCATCCTTGTGGACTCCTGGGATTTTCCCTGGCACCAGGTTTCTCCCTAACCCCATAATGGCCCCTTCTATCAAAATATCTGTTTCATTGCTCTCCCTCTCCATCCCTCCTCCAACTTGACCATTCCTATTCCTCATGTTCCCCTCCCACATCCTCTTCCCTCTATCACCCCTCACCACCAGTTTACCCAGGAGATCTAATCTATTTCCCCTTCTCAGGGTGGTCTATGAATCCCTCTTAGTGTCCTCTTTGTTACCTAGTTTCTTGAGGGCTGTGGATTGTAGCCTAGTTATCCTATTTTTTTACATCTACTATCTACTTTTGTCTTTCTGGGTCTGGGTTAACTCACTCAGAATGATTTTTTTTTCTAGTTCTGTCCATTTGCCTTCAAATCTCATAATATCATTTTTTTCACCACTGAGTAATATTCCATTGTGTAAATGTACCATATTTTCTTTATCCATTATTTGGTTGAGGGGCATTTAGGTAGTTTACACATTCTGGGTATTATGAAATAATTCTATTATGGACATAGTTGAGCAAGTGCCTTTGGATATGTGCCTAAGAGTGGTATCACTGGGTCTTGAAGTAGTTTGATTACAAACTTTCCTAGAGATGGCTGTACTGATTTCCAAAGTGGCTGTACAAGTTTGCACTCCCACCAGCAGTGGAGAAGTGCTCCCTTTACCCCACATCCTCTCCAACATAAGCTGTCTGCAGTGTTTTTGATCTTAGCCATTCTAACAGGTGTAAGATGGCATCTCAGACTCATTTTGATTTGCATTTCCCTGGTGGCTAAGGATGCTGAGCAATTCCTTAAATGTCTCTTGGCCATTTGAGATTCTTCTGTTGAGTATTAGTATTGGTATTAGCTCTTCTTTGAAATTCTGGTAGAACTCTGTGCTGAAACCATCTGGTCCTGGGCTTTTTTTCCCTTTTGGTTGGGAGACTTTTAATGAGTGCTTATATTTCCTTAGGGGTTATAGGTCTATTTAAATTGTTTATCTGGTCTTGATTTAAATTTAGCATGTGGTACCTATCCAGAAAATTATCCACATCTTTTAGATTTTCCAGTTTTGTGGATTACAGGTTTTTGAAATATGACCTAATGATTCTTTAGATTTCCTCAGTGTCTGTTGTTATGTGTCCCTTTTCATTTCTGATTGTGTTAATTTGAATATTCTTTCTTTGCCTTTTGCTTAGGTTTTTTTTTTTTTTTTTGATAAGTGTGTGTCTATCTTGTTGATTTTCTCAAAGAACCAGCACTTTGTTGCTGTGGGATGTTCTGTATGCTAAGTGTATTGCTCTGATTGGTTAATAAATAAAACACTAATTGGTCAGTAGCCAGGTAGGAAGTATAGGTGGGTCAAGGAGAGAGGAGAATTCTGGGAAGTGGAAGGCTGAGTCAGGGAGACGCTGCCAACCGCTACCATGAGTACCAACATGTAAGATACTGGTAAGCCATGAGCCATGTGGCAAGGTATAGATTAACAGAAATGGGCTGAGTATAAGAGTAAGAGCTAGACAATGGTAGGTCTGAGCTAATGCCTGAGCAGTTTAAATAATATAAGCATCTGTATGTTTATTTTATAAGTGGGCTATGGGACTGCCGGGGCTTGGGAGGACACAGAGAGAAAAACTCTAGCTACACTTTGTTTCACTGGTTCTTTATATTGTTCACTTCATTTCTATTTTATTGATCACAGCCCTGTTTGATTATCTCCTGTCACCTATTTGTTTATTTTTGTTCTAGAGCTTTAAGCTATGCTAGTGTGAGATTTCTCCAAATTCTTTGTTTCATTGATTCTTTGTATTGTTCTCTTTGTTTCTATTTTATTGATTTCAACTCTTAATTCGATTATTTCCTGGCATCTATTCCTCCTGGGTGACTTTGCTTCTTCTTGTTCTAGAGCTTTCAGGTATGCTGTTAAGTCACTAGTGTAAGATTTCTCCAACTTCTTTATGTGGGCATTTAGTGCTATAAATTTTCCTCTTAGCATTGCTTTCATAGTGTCCCATAAGTTTAGGTATGTTGTACATTCATTTTCATTGAATTCTAGGAAATCTTTATTTTTTATTTCTTCCTTGACCTGGTGGTGGCTCAGTTGATCATTGTTCAGTTTCCATGAGATTGCAGGCTTTCTGTAATTTATGTTGTTGAATTCTAACTTTAAGCCATGGTGGTACAATAAGATACATGGGTTTATTCCAATTTTTTTGTATTTGCTGAGATTTGCTTTCTGACTGAATATGTGGTCAATTTTATAAACGGTTCCATGAGGTACTGAGAAGAAGATATATTATTTTGTGTTTGGTGAAATGTTCTGTAGATGCCTGTTAAGTACATTTGATTCATAACATCTGTTAGTTTTGTTATTTCTCTGTTAAGTTTCTGTCCGGCAGACCTGTCTATTGGTGAGAGTGGCGTGTTGAAGTCTCCCACTATTAGTGTGTGGGGTTTGATGTTTGATTTAAGCTTTAGTAATGTTTCATTTACAAATGTGAGTGCCCTTGTATTTGGGGTATAAATGTTCAGAATTAAGATTTCACCTTGATGGATTTTTCCTGTGATGAATATGAAATGTCCTTCTCTATCTCTTTTGATTAATTTTAATTTGAAGTCTATTTTGTTAGATATTAGGGCAGCTACACCAACTTGTTTCTTAGGTTTGTCTGATTGGAAAATCTTTTCCCAAACCCTTACTCTGAGGAAAGCCCTGTCTTTGAAGTTGAGGTGTGTTTCTTGTATGAAACAGAAGGATGAATCCAGTTTCCTTATCCATTCTGTTAGCCTGTGTCTTTTTATAGGTGAATTGAGTCCATTGATATTAAGAGATATTAATGATCAGTGGTTGTTAATTCCTGTTATTTTTTTATCTTGTTTGTGGTGGTGGTGGTAGTGTTTGTGTGTGTTTCCCTTCTTTGGGATTTGCTAGTGTGAGGTTTTATCTATTGCCTGTGTTTTTGTGGGTACAGCTAACTTCCTTGGGTTGGAGTTTTCCTTCTAGTACTTTCTGTAGGGTTGGATTTGTGGATAGGTATTGTTTAAATCTGGTTTTGTCATGGAATATCTTGTTTTCTCAGTTTATAGTGATTGAAAGTTTTGCTGAGTCTGGGCTGCCATCTGTGGTCTCTTAGTGTCTGCAAAATGTCTGTCCGGGAACTTCTGGCTTTTAGTCTCCATTGGGAAGTCGGGTGTAATTCTGATAGCTCTGACTTTGCATGTTACTTGGCCTTTTCCCTTTGCAGCTCTTAATATTCTTTCTTTATTCTGCATGTTTAGTGTTTTGATTATTATATGGTGAGGGAACTATTTCTTTTGTCCAGTCAATTTGACGTTCTGTAAGCTTCTTGTATATTCCTAGACATGTCCTTCTTTAGGTTGAGAAAGTTTTCTTTTATGATTTTGTTGAATGTATTTTCTGTGCCTTCTACTTCTCTCCCTAGTATTCTTAGGTTTAGTCTTTTCATGGTGCCTCAGATTTCCTGGATGTTTTATGTTAAGACTTTGTTGGACTTAATGTTTTCTTTGACTGATGAATCTATTTCCTGTATTGTATCTTCAATGCCTGATATTCTCTCTCCCATCTCTTGTATACTGTCGGTTATACTTGCACCTGCAGTTCTTGTTCATTTACCCAGATTTTCCATTTCTATAATTCCTTTGGTTTGTGTTTTCTTTATTGCCTCTACTTTAGTGTTCAAGTCTTAAACTGTTTCTTTCATCTCTTGATTGTTTTTTTTTTCTTGGCTTTCTTGGCGGGATTTATTGATTTCTTCCATTTTTTTTTGTCTTTTCCTTGATTTATTTGAGAGAACATTTCATTTCCTCTTTAAGGGCCTCTATCACTGTCATAATGTTATATTTAAGGTTATTTTCTTCTGCTTCATTTGCATTGGCATGTTCAAGTCTTGCTGTTGTAGAACCACTGTGTTCTGGTGATACCATATTGCTCTTGATGTTGTTCAATGTATTCTTACAGTGCCGTCTACCCATCTGGATTTGGGGTAATTATAGGTAAATGTGTTGAATTTTTCCTTCAATCAGTGCCTCCAGGGGCCCCTGATGCCACTGGGGAGGTGGTTGATATGGGGGGAGGATGATGGGTTCTCTGTGTTTCAGAGGCAGAGTGAGACTTAAAGGTTACTCAGTCCAATGGGTGGTGGATCAGTCTGGCTGCAGGAGTCTTACCTGCTAACTGGCTGCTGGGGCTGCAATAGGTGGGGAAGGGGAATGGGATATACCATGGAGTCTAGGGCCCAGAGCCTGGGACTGTCCATCTGGGAGCTCAGTAACTCACCTCTTCCTCTAATCAGTACAGGTGGAGCCTGTGCCTCTGGGGCCTCTGATGCCATGGGGAATAGTAGAGCAGCCTGCCTGCAGAGGTGTTACCTGATGACTGGATGATTGGGCAGCAATGGGTGGGAGACCATTTTTTTTTAAAAAATTAGAGTCAATATTTCCTTTTTATCAATAATTTTAAGTAAATGCACAGTGCCATGTATCTACAAATATAATGGAGAATGAAAATCATCTCATGTGTCATCAAGATTCTTTTATTCTCTCTTCTCTCCACAAACCTGGCAATTACTGTTCTTTTTTTCTATTTCTTCCCATATCATAATGGTAATTAGGTAAAGTTAGGTAAAATGCTTGATGAAGACTTTAGACTTTCTTTCACTGAGCAATTCAAATGCAATACGCTTTCCTGTGATTTGGTTGGCCAGTTACTTTTATCGTAGGATACAGTTACATATATCACAATTTATCATTCATACATCAAAAAAGACCTTGATGTTACCCACATCTTACAATTATGAATGAAATTGGTATAAAGATTTGTAAACAGATTTTATTTAAATATCTTCAAATTATTTGAAAATACTTGGTGTTGTAATTCCTAGATGACATTGTAAACTTAGTTTTACTTTTTAAAACTGTCCTATTGCCTTCAAATACAGTTACAAGATGTTGTATTCACACCATTTGTGAATATATTAGCTATATTTGATATTCACAGTACTGTGATTTTGAGTATTCTGGTAGGTATATAGTGGAATCTCAAAATAAGTAACTTTTTCCAATGACTATGTTGGCATTTTCACAATTCATAAGTTTATTTTTCTTCTATAGATCTTTTCTCCTGAACTGAATATTCACACTCACTGACCTCTATTTAATTAGCTTGTTTTCTCTTTGTTGAGTTGAGGATTCTTGCATATTTGAGGTATAAGTAAGTTGCTTTTTTTTTCATCTTTCACTCTGTTTATTTAGCCATTGTCCTCCATCCCTCACAGAGCTGTGATACTAAAACCCATAGGCAGACCTGATGCCTTGGCAAAAAAAAAATGTGTTGACAACAGGCAGTCAAACTAAAATTAAATGAAAAGGACCTCTACAAAAGTGTTTCAGGTAATACACAGTAATTTATCAGAGAGAAAAATCAATCCAAATTGAGCAATGATTACAATGAGCAGATGAAGAGTTAGCAGAAGGGAAGAAATGATCATGGTGTCCATCTGTCCAATAATGCATTGTCATCCACTACACTGAGTGATACAGACACAGAAAGGAATGAAGAGCGATCACCTAGAAAAGAAGCAACAATTGATGCATCACTGTAGATGCTTCTGTAAAAAATGGTGATATTTTTTTCTCATGGGAGTAGATCTCATCAAGCGATCTTCACTACATGTGGAGACCTTATGCCAGAAGAACATTTGAAACATAGTGGATGCTTACTAAATATGATCTAGTGGATGTATTAAATAGGCAATACCAACAGTTGGATTTATATTTTTTTCCTGAAATTTCTTTTCCTTTCTTTTCTTTCTCTTTTTTTTTCCTTCTTTTTTTTTTTTTTTGTTTTTTTTGAGACAGGGTTTCTCTGTATAGCTTTGGTGCCTGTCCTGGATCTCGCTCTATAGACCAGGCTGGTCTTGAACTCACAGAGATCCACCTGGCTCTGCCTCCCAAGTGCTGGGATTAAAAGTGTATGCCACCACTGCCTGGCTTTTTTTTCTGAAATGTCAATAGCTATGACTGTGACTATGAAGCATGGTGCATTTCTTATGCTTTGATTTTAAAAAGACCCCACTGGCTCACGGTTTGGATGCTTGTTTCCAGTGGCTATTGATATTTTGGGGTCTATGAAGCCATTAGGAGTTAAGACTTACCTGATGGAAGTAGTCTTCAAGGATGCAGCCTGGCCTGTAGTCCCAACTACTCCCTGCTTCCTGATCTGCAACCATGTGAGAAGTCTACCTCAAGAATAGCACCATGCACTCTACCTTCCATGCCATGATGAACCAAAGTCTTTCTGAAACCATAAACTAAAAAGAATCTGTCCTTCCATAGGTTTGGTATGTGTCATGTTGATGAGAACAGTGTGGGATGCAGTGCTCTTTGCTCTGATGCCTTTCATTGATGTGCATCTAAGGTAGTAAGTGAACATCCCACTCACTGTGGCTTAGCTTAAAGGGAGACTGCTTATACATTGTAGAATATAGATACAGAGTTACAGATATTTGGAGGCCAAGTAACCATGGAAACATTTTTTATCAATGACCTTTACATTATACAATATACAGAGACTGGAGTAAGAAGTCATCTAACAAATGTTCATTACTCTCACTTTTTCTAGGAAAAGGCTTTAACCAAACTCAACCTCTCTGACTTGGTATTTTCTCATAGTTGCCTGCCTCATCTATGTTTTAGAATAAAGTGATACAAAGTGGTTGAGAGGCCTCTGATACTGAGATGTAAAATACCATCATTTTGTAACTAATTTATTGGACATGTGTTTTGAAAAAATTTTCTCCCAGTCTGTGACTTACAATTTTTGTAAGCAAAACTCTTTTTATAATCAAAGCTTTTAGTTTTAGTAAAATCTAGTTCCTCAAATTGCTCTTCACTGATCATGTTTTTGATATTGTATCTAAAAACTCTACCTAACTCAGTCGTTCAGATGTTTCTCCTATTTTGTCTTTTAGAAGTTCCTTGTGTTTTTTTCTGGGAGACACTCTTCTGTGTCTGAAACAGTTAGGTCTGTCTCATCCCATTCTGTGTTCTATTTCTTTTCCTTTCCTTATTATATAAGATATCATTTTCATTTATGATGCTTAGCAGAAGACATAAGAGAAGCATTCATGTTGCTAATCAATTATCTAGTCTCCTATCACTAAGTATGGTGTTAACTGTGGGATGTTTTGTCTATTTTGTGTTTTATATTTATATTCTTGATAAAATTGAGAATGTTTTCCTCCATAGTTTCAGAAAGAAAGCTGAAGAGGGTGAGGTTGTTTTTGTTTTGCCTTAAAGATTCTAGCTGGGTATGGTGATGCATACCTTTAATATCAGCAATTGGGAGACAGAGGCAGACAGATCTCTATGAGTTTGAGGCTAGCCTGGTCTACATAGTGAGCTCGAAGATAACCAGAGCTAAGTAAAAATGACCAACACACACACACACACACACACACACACACACACACATACGTGCACGCACACACACACACACACACACACACACACACACACACACACACGAAAGATTCTAGAGGACTCCTGAATTTCTTGGTCTATAGACTTTCCCTCCATCTTGATAGATCTTTACTCCAGTGTCTGATTTCATTATTGGAACTTCTCATGACCCTGTCCTCTTACTCCATTCTTTTTTTAATGTGTGGATGTGTGGATGTGTGTGTGTGTGTGTGTGTGTGTGTGTATGAGTGTGTGTATGTGTGTGTGTGTGTGTGTTTGTGTCTTTAACTCAAAGATAATTACATCCTTTGCCCCTTCCCTTTCTTCACTTGAATACCTTCCATGTACCTACATCTCAAATTCATGGCCTGTTTTATTTAAATGTTATTATATGAATAAATTATAGATAATAAAAACAACCTGCTGAGTCTGTTTAGTGTTAATTTCATGTATTTTCAGGGATGACCACTTGGAATTGAATTTTTAGGAAGATCATCCATGTGAATGACTAATTCTCTCTCTTGGCAATTCTTAGCTTGTAGCCCACTGTATAGGTATGGGGCCCAATGAGATTTCCTCCTTCCATGATAGCACACCTATTGATATTGTCATTCTTCAGATACTATTCAGGAAGACATATTATTGAGGCATAGCTTTCCTGTTTTTGTTTGTTTGTTTGTTTGTTTTGTTTTTGTTTTTGTTTTTTCCTCTAACAGATAGTACCTTTCCCTCTCACAGTGGACTTCCCAATGCTTTCTCTGTTCCCTTTTTGGTGATGTTCCCTAAGCCTTAAGTGCAGAAGTTTTATTGTAGATGTATTCTTTGTGTCTGGACACACCACAGTCAACTGTCCTTTGTATTTTGACCAGTTGTGGTATTTTGTAGCGGTCTCCCTCTGCTTCAAGAAAGAAGGTTCTTTAATGATAAGATAGAACTATGGTTATTTGTGGATATAAGTATTCAGAATAAAGGAAGGTTTTATGCTTTCTCTCTGGTTGAACTAGCCTTAAGTCTAATTGAACATATGTTGGTTACATCTAAGATCGGAGTACATTGAAACTAAGTCTCCATTTGTGAAGACATCATGCATGTTGGATACAGGGTTGGGAGGATTCAAGTTGAATCTGACCTGAGAGCCTCTTTTCCTGAGGACTAACTTGCATAGTACCAAAAGGTGTTCTACAAGAAGCCAAATGGAGGGAAGAAGCCAATATTCCTACTCAGCTGTGGCACCCATGAACTACAACAATGACTAGTATGGCAACATATCCTTAAAGGTGGTTAAGAGATATTTAAATGATAAGTGTCAGATATAAGCAAGAGTTAATCCCTCTTTGCTCTCTTTGACTGGACTGCCATAGCTCTGCTTGGTACTTGGATGTGGGTCTCTGCATCTCTGCTTCCATCAGTTACTGAATGAAGATTCTATGATGATAGTTAGGGTATTCAACAATCTGATTAGAGGGTAAGACTAGTTCAGGCACCCTCTCTACTATTGCTATGGGTCTTAGCTGGGGTCATCCTTGTGGATTCCTGGGACTTTCCCTAGCATCAGGTCTCTTCCTGGCCCTGTAATGGCTCCCTCTAACAAGGTATCTTTCATTGCTGTCCCACTCCATCCCTCCCCCAACTTTACCATCCAATTACCCCATGTTCTCATTCCCCATCCCTTCTCCTTTACTGACCCCCCCCCCAATTCCTGTTTACCCAGATCTCATCGTTTTCCCCTTCCCAGGCAAATCCATACATCCCTCTTGGGTTCCTCCTTGTTACCTAGCTTCTATGGAGCTGTGGACTGTGGTCTGGTTATCCTTTGCTTTACATATAGTATCCATTTATGAGTGAGTACATACCCTATTTGTCTTTCTGGATCTCATTCAGGGTGATTTTTTTTCTAGTTCCATCCATTTGCTTTCAAATTTCATGATGCCATTGTTTTTTACAGCTGAGTAATATTCCATTATATGAACAGGGGCAGGGGAAGGGGGTCAAGATCATGATGGGGAAACCCACAGAGACAGATGACTTGAACTTGTGGGAGCAAAGGGACACTAGACAGACAGTTGGGGAGCCTGCATGGGACCAACCTAAGACCTCTGCATATGAGTGACAGTTTTGTTTTCTGGTCTGTTTGTGGGACCCCAGCAATGGGAACAGGATTGATTCCTGGTTCGTGAGCTGACTTTTTGAAGCCCATTCCTTATGATGGGATGTCTTGCACAGCTTGTTGATGCGGGGTGGAGGGGGTATTGGACCTGCCTCAAATGAATGTGTCAGGCATTGTTGACTCCCCAATGGAGGCCTTATGCTTTCTGAGGAGTTGATTGGGGTACTTTTGAGAAGTGGATGGAGGTGGGTTCATTGGAGGTGGGGAGAGCAGGAGGAGGGGAGTCAGGGGAACTGTGCTTGGTATGTAAAATGAATAGAAAAAAATAAATTAAAAAATTAAGCAAGAGTTAAATCAAAGGACATTTGCTCAACCTGGTCAGTTTTTACTGGTAACTTCAAGCTTTAAGCAATTGATTATCTTAGTTTTATGCACTTGTAAAGGAATAAATCAAACAAGTAAATTTAAAAATATTTGGTAAGTCTTTATAGCCTGTTGATATGCTAAAAATTTATATATATTGATGAATAATATATTTTCAAGATTTTCTTCATATAGCATTTGTGTTTTTTGAAAAATAATACATGTATGCTAACCAAGTTTTAATGTTTCAGATTGCATTTTTTTTCTCCTGATTTTATTCAGAGACTTAGACTTGTGTTTGAAATACAAGCTTAGGAAAGCATTGATCTACTAGAAAATGTTACTATATTAATTACTGTTATTTATTTATGCTTTTTATCCAAATGTAAAAAATCTTTTCATAATACATGCTCTGGTTGTTAAATCATCTCATATTTGATGTAGTTGAGGTTTATTGTTGTGAAACTCTTCATGCATATATAGCTATCTGATCAATGAATTAGTATTAACTGGAAATCCTTCTAATATCATAAACAAAGACAAAATATCTACAAAATCTCCAATTGGCTTACAACTGTCTGTATGATCTTTTATTGACATTTATTCTATTCAGCCTAATAGTATTCAAAAGCACTTAGCTTTTAGTCTGATTTTATAATGTTCATTGCATCTCTTTTAAATATGCTTTACCTATGTAATTGTAATCTTTTAAGACGTATTCTTAATCAGATAGAGACAAGCAGCTGCTGAGTAAGTGGTGAAATATGTGAGCCTATACAAAAACCCCTCTACATATAAACTGTCATAATCACAGTATCAAATGTTGAAGTCTTAATACATCAAAATTCCTAAGTTGAAAATTTTAATCTTGACATATATGAATATCAAATATTAAAATTCTTCCTTAAAACTATAATTCTTACTGCAAAATAATGAGTATGAAAGGGGGCTATAGAAGACTGCATTCTGGAGATGAAGTTCATGTATTTTCATTTATGTATAAATAAGTTGCATCATATTAAGCAAAGAAAATACCTAGAAACACAGCTAAGCATTATTTTATGTGTTGGTGTTTCTAAAAGATGTTAGCTAGGAACTGAGCCCTGTGACAGGCACACTTGTGTCTACAATCTGCAGATGGATTGTCATGGAACATCTCAGTAACTACAGTTGAGTGTGAACCATAATAAACTCATTTCTATAACAAAGTTCTCATATTCATATCTTATAGATTATATCTCTGTTATTCAGCACATAATTGTACATAATTGTTAATAAAGATACTCATGAAATCAATCATGGGTTATTGATTTGTTTCTATTTTTTTAGAATTAAATGTGAACATTTTTTTCCAGTATCTTATTCAGTCTCTTTTGTGTTATTAAATGTACTGTAAGCAAATATAGCGTCATGTGGTAGACTCATATTTCTAGAGTTTCACCTATTCTTGTGTCTTAGCCCCAGATGTTCTTTACTCTCTTATTGGTTTTCTTTCTTTTTTTTTTTTTTTTTTTTGGTTCTTTGAGACAGGGTTTCTCTGTGTATCTTTGGAGCCTGTCCTGGAACTCGCTCTGTAGCCCAGGCTAGCCTCGAATTCACAGAGATCCACCTGCCTCTGCCTCCCGGAGTGCTGGGATTAAAGGTGTGCGCCACCACCGCCCGGCTCTTGTTGGTTTTCAAAACCATAAAGAGATATATTTATTTTTTTTCAATTTTTGAAAGTTAGCTTCCATAGAAACACTGATTCTCATGATCTGACCTCACCTACATATCTATGAGCAATTTTATTTCAGACCCTTATCTGTTTCCTAATCTATTCAATATTTTTTATTAACTGTGCTGCCCACTCTGGAAAGCCAACTATGATTTAGGGGTGTATGAGTCAACGGCAGGACTTATTATGTTTTAGTTTGTGAGTACTGGTAAGCTACAAGCAAGCTCACAGTTTTATACAACATTTATGAAAAAAATTATGAAATAATCATGTTTCTCAGAATTCTACTGTAATTATTAAGCTAGAAAAATTTAAAGTCTTACAGAATTGCTGTGCTAAAATATAATCATATTTTAAACATATTCCAAGAATATAACATGTAGCATACATTATTCGTTAAGAAAAGAGCTATGCCAGGGCCCGGAATTTGCTACTTCTGTATAACTTGTTTGTGAAGGAAGCTCCTAAAGCCCCCAAAATATGTTTAATTACTCAACATACCTACTTGATAAGACCTTATTGCTAAAGACACCACACACTTTGGTGGCAAAATAAAATTTGAAATTGAGCTGAAAACTTTTCCCTGTTGGCTAAATTTCATAGTGTAAGAAGTTGTTACACTTGGGTAGATGAGGTATTAGTGGTGATATCCAGCTAAAACCCCTATATGCCACAGAACTTACAGAAAATATATGCTCTATTAGAATACGTGCTTGTGTCTGTGCTTCTGGCAACAATAATTCCTCACCTTTTCATTACTTTTCTAATAACGCTAATTTAGCTGGTAACATGAGGATTAGTACTATGAAAGCCAGTACAACATCATCGCTAGTCAGAACTGTGACCAAAACAATTGTCCTGGAATTAATCTTATATTTTAATTATATTTTAATAAATGTGACAGATTAATTCTGGATTGGTACCAATTAACTTAGACTCATGGTGTCCATGTTTTCTTCTTTGATATCTTGTTTATGAACACGGGGTAAGATCCACTTACTAATAATTAACTAGATGCAGAAAATGTGGTGGGATATATGAGTCAAAGGGAATTATCAGATATTTGTTTATTCACACATATTAGCTATCTATACCTCTCATTGTCCTTGCAGGGTGGTCTTAAAGCTGCAATCCCTCCCTTGGCTTCTGTTATTAGTGTATCTATTCTCAAAAATAAAATGAGGGGGAATAAGAGGAGGCAGAAGGGAAGCAGGAATAGTAGGACCTCCAAATGAGGGGAGAGCTTTGAAGGGGATGACAGGGAAGAGAAGGGAGAAGAGGCAAGGGAACATGTTTAAGAGAGGAGGAGCATGAGGAGGGCAGGAGGTAGAGGAGCAAGAGGAGGAAGATTGCTAGATGCTCTGCTTCCTATGCATGTGTCTTTTACACCACTCATGGGTTTACCCATTTTTCTCAAACAGACAATATTATGCAGATCAGACGTGTTATTTTGATCATGTTAGTATCTGTAATTACTTGGAACATAGTAGGGTTCTGTTCAAATAAATGTAAGTTAGAAGAAAGCATTTTATTGAACTGAAAATGCCACATGAACATTTGCTTACATTTAGTGCAGAGAGCTAAATATTCACACAAAGAAATGGATTTTATCCAAAGGAATTTGGACATTTGCTCTTCTTTTTATTACCATAGTAACAATACACTTTACAGTATGTCATTATACTATTCACCAGTTTTCCGCATTGCTGTTTTTAAAAATAGGAAAAAAAAACATATTGTTCAACCAGAAAGAAAAGAAAATACATAATGACAATATTAAATATAATTTGACATGAACTATGCAAGTATTCTACTGAATGCTGTTATGATCATAAATAATAAACTATATATAACAGAATAACAAAATACTTTTATTAAATTACATAGAAAGTTCTATAAATTTTCTGTGATGATCACTCATTCTGGGGATTTTTAGGGTTTGAGACTTTCTGCAGGAAACCATGGAAACTTAGGAACTGGACTTCTTGTATGATCATATCACAAACCTGGGATTGAAGTCCTGCCCTACTTACTCTGACAGACTGCTACGCCCTTGTTTTTATTTTTTTATTTTTCAAAGATTATGGTTAGTGAAAATGTTCATTGAATCTAACTTGCTACGTATTTAATTTGAACATTTATGAATTTACATGTTCATGTAAAATTACATAGGTAATTGAATGATTTTTGTATTTACTATAACAAAAAAATAAACACAAAGATAGCTAAAGAATGGGCTAAATGTTAAGTTTGTTAGGATTCACACATGGACACACAGGTATATGTCCTTAAATAAGCACTTTTATAAGATGTGGTTTTACATGTACACAAATCTATAAAAATATAGAAAATACAAATTAAACATTTGGGATTAAGGCATGAAGCAATATCTACAAGAATAATTACCCCTCTGGCTACATAACAAACATTCCTTTATTTTGATATCTCCCACCAAAAATAAGAGTGCAACATGAACTATATGCCTACTTATGTTGCAATGAAGAAAATCTGTCATTAATTTTATTGCAGATGTATTAACTAAGCAAGGGCAAGAGGAATCAATATCTTCAAGGAGGAGTAGGGAGGGCAGAGCCGAGCACAGCTCACTGGGCCTCAGGCAGGCTTCCATCTGAAGTGGGACGATCAAGACAACCGATATCACTAGATGTAGCAAGGATTAAATGGAAAATCTTTATATAGCAATTAAGCCCTTTGCTCCGCATGATTTGAGATTAAAGGACAAAATAATTACATTATTATGGAGTAAATTATACTCCCCATGTCCTTGTGATTTCAGTTTAATTTAAATTTTAATGTACTTTTTGTGGGACTCAAGATGAGGGTGTCCCAAACATTTTGTCTGCTCTTGGGACCCTTTTCCTTCTCCTGGGTTGCCTTATCCAGCCTTGACATGAGGGTTGTGTCTAGTCTTATTGCATCTTGTTGTTGCTATGCTGTTCTGTTGACATCACTGAAAGGCTATTTTCTGAAGGGAAACAGAGGAGCAGTGGATCTGGGAGAGAGGGGAAGTGGGAAAGGGAACTGAGAGGAGTTGAGGGAGGAGAGGCTGTGGTCAGGATTGTATGAAAGAATGAATAAAAGGAAAAATATATATAAATTTTAATGCACATGGAAAGGGTGTTGCCTTCGTTGTGCTATTTGAAAGCCCATAAACCAACAAAACCTGCCTGTCACACAAGTAAGGGTAATGTAGAAGTTTCTTATTTTTGTCATCTGAGTTTGCTCCAGTACTGGTTTCAAGACTTTGTAGAGTCTAATATATATATATATATATATATATATATATATATATATATATATATATATATATATATATATATATATATATATACCTAACAGTTGTAGTAGGCAATAAAGTCTTCAGGACTTTATTTCCTTGTATTAATGTATTTTTACCTAATCCTGTGAGAATTTTCATATTTATTTTTATTTATAATAAAATAAAAATACATACAGGGTCCCACTATGTAGTCTTATAGCCCTGGAACTCACTATGCAGATCAGGCTGGCCTCAAACTCACAGAAAGCTGCATAACTCTGCCACCTGAGTACTGGAACTAAAAAGGTATGGTGCCACCAGGCTTAGCAGGGTTTGGGTTTTTAAAAGATACTTGTGTTAAGATTGTAAACCATGTCAGATCTGAACTAGAAACCCAGTGTGTTTAACTCCAATAAGCACATACTGGCCATTCCAATGGTAAGTACACAGGGAAGTGCTTATGCAGTTGTTGATTTTACAGAGTAGACACCATGTCATCACCAGTTCTCCCAGAGCTGGGGAAGGCCTGAATGCAAAAAGGTCACACAGAAAATGTTAATTCGAAACAGATACCCACTCCTCCCCAAGGGACAGTGTATAGCATCTATGATTTCTGAGAAGGGAGGAGTCATTCTCCATTGGTAACTTCTCCATGCTCCAGCAAATAACTGTTGTTTTCTCAGAACCCCCAAACAAATATTCTTTGATGATTGGCTCAGCTCTTAACTAACGCCTATTCTCTCTGGTTTGCATTTTATAATTGTAAAATCTAACGTTCTTTCAACTGTTATGTCAGGTAGTGTCCATGGAAAGAATGTAAAGTCCCATTCCTCATAACAATACATTGTAGTGGATAATGTTAAAAACCCTTTTGTACCCTGCATGATATAATTATTTTCACTTGTGAGTACTTAATTTATATTAAAAGTTCTACACTTTTGCAACAGTTTTATTGAATAAAAATATTATTCTTTTTTCAAATATATGCACTAGCCATCCCAGCTTTATTCAATACATTTATCTGTTTTGCTGATTGAATTTTGGTAAGCATTTATGTAAATTTCCTGGCCCATTGGTCATTACTAATAAAATGACTAAACATCTGGTTAATTTTTTTTTAACATCAATTTGGGACTCTTTAGAATTACCTTTCCTGACCAAGAAAAACATTCAGATCCTTGAAAGAGCCAATACAATAAGATATAATAAATATGTCAAGAGAAATAAGGAAACCATGACATTTACAATTAAGTTTGGCTAACAGTTCCACGGACAGCTTTAAGTTCTCGTGTGGCCATCATAGTACAAGGACGGTGAGGTAGAGATATAAACACATACACAAAACAAACACGGGTGGTGGTGACATTCCTACTGCTTTTTTGAGCAGGAGATTAGCTCAAAGATAATTTAAAGGGAACCAATTCCCAATCCATCAGGAAGAAAAATGATCTACAGAGCTGGAGCTGGACTAGATCTTCCATATCTAGCAAAATTGGGGATAGCGACTTGAATAATGATCCTGAAGATGGACAGAGAAATTGACAGACTTCTGTAAACCCATGGGGCTCGTAGAGGACTTCTTCGTTCTCTGTCTAGAGTCACAGTGACTGGCATGGTTCTTTTGTTCAGAAGCTGGTGTCTTATGATATACGATGAGTTATCATGAATTTTCCTTCCTTTCTTCACTGTGAGTTTTATATATATATATATACAAAAAAACACAAAACATTTAAGGTTAGATATTTACAATAAACATCTACATTATATTTAATAATTATTCTGGTATTTTTAATCTAACCTCAGTATACTGAGGAGGTTTAATGTACTGTTAATAAACTGCCTACGTAGTTGGTCATAGCATCTCTTAAGCGATACTCACCCTTCTCTTCATAGTTCTTGCTTTAAGATCAAATAGTCCTTTTCTCTTACTAGCAGCCTCAGGGCTTCGGCCATGCACATGGTAACTAGGTGACATGCCTGCACTGCTTTGCTGCTCTGTGACTTCACAGTTGGCTGGCTTGAGTCCAGCTGCTTCCTCCCTGTTTGCTATGCCCCTTGTGAGGAGCCTCCATGTGTGCTGAGGACTGGGTGAAACTGTGTGCAGAGCCGCCAGTACTCTGGCAGTTTCTGTGAGTGCTGATTCCTTCCTAGGACACAGAGTAGCACTGGAGCAGACCTTGATAGGACTGTGTCTTACCTAACACTACATATTTATTATAACAAAAAGTAGAGAGAAAAACAAAACATGAAATCATAAAATTTTACGCATGAAGAATGTAATTACCAACCCAAATCCCTTTAGTTAGGAAGCCCAGAGATAGTAATCTTTAGGTTGTAACCTAGGCAATCTGGTGCCTAAAATTTTTAGATTAGAACAAAGGATTAGGAAAGGAGGAAATTAAAAAAAAAAGTTTCTGCGCAAGCACTTAATTCCCATTTTAAAATACATTCCACATCAAAGATGGATGTATTATAAAGTGCTGTTATCAGTCTCATGGAAGCTCAATGAACCAGGAAGTGGTGGAATTTAGGTTGAACTCCAGACAATGATTTCAAAATCTCGTGCATCGTCCCCTCTCAAGGGCCTCTTGCTAAGGATCAGCAATGGGAATGCTCAACTTTCAGAGAGTTTTAGGGTGAGGATGTCAACTGATACAAAGCAAAGCCCAAACAGTCTGAAATTTCGGGTGTCATTTCGGGTGTGCTCATTACTACTTTTCTTCAACATTTTCCTTATATATTTCAAATAATCTTGATCTTAAATTCCACAGTTTCTAAAAAGTCACATTCTTCAATCAGACATTCTGTCAAAAAAGCAATCCCGATTTTCAGCTGACCTTCAGTACAATAATTGGCAAAATGTAGCTAATGCAGGATCCTCATCTCCTGCTGCATTATACTGTGAAGAATGCTAATGAATGACTTTCACATATTCTGTCAAGTATTCATTGGCAAATGAAATCACAACTTCAGGTGCCCAATAGTGCTCTTAATAGTACCATTTAGGCTAATTTAAAGAACTGAGATGGTTATTTAAAAATCTCTTCTCACAGAATTTGTATTTTTTTTTTTTAGAGAACCTATTTTTGTTACCCAAGGAAAAAAGTTCCCTTTATCACATATGATAACTTTAAATTCTATAAAAAAGAAAATTCCACCTTTACAGACCATCTATTCTTGGGACCAATTGTCTTAGAAATTCTCTAATTCTTCAAAATAATAGACAAGGAGTTTCGGATATGGCCCTCTCCACGGACATGTGAATACAATTGTAACAATAGCTGACTTTTAATGCAGATGACATCATTTTAGCATCATAATAGAATTGAAAATCCTTAGTTCTGTCAATATGAAGAGAAGGTATTGGCCATTTTAAAAGTATGACAGGTGAAATGGATAAAACCAAAAATAGTAACACATTAAAATTGGTATCAGGCTCTCTTGAACAGCATAACTTTTAGGCAAACTCTTTGTGCTAATGGTCTGCAATAATGTGCCTGGTAATGAGTAGAAAGCTCATTCTGGTTAGAAATTGTCTCCCGTTGACGCTAGATGCTTTTAGAATTGCTAACTTCTTTTTCAGTACTGAAGATTAAACCTAGAGCCTAGCACATACTAGATAAGTGACCTGCTATTGAGCCGTATCCTCAGGCTTATCATTTATACATTTTATATAGAGCAGCCTCAGGCTTGCCTTACCAACCCTGCAGTTAGGTGCCTCTTGAACATCATTAACTCCTTTCTACCAGTCAGTTTCAAGATATAATTAATCTTCCCATAAACTTCATTAGATAAAGGAATCTTAGTCAGTATTATAAGTAGGATTGCTGATAAATATAAACTAAAATGCAAAAAATTCTAAATGCTACCCTTTTCTGTGTCACATAGATTCCATGCAGTAAAATTTCTACTTGTATGAGTAGTAAAGCCCCACTGTATAGGGAAAACTGAGATTTAGGGCTAAGTTTATTAAATGGCGTGGAGCCTTGCTCTTCATAAGTGTTCAGTTCATGTGAACCCAATAAAATAATCTATCAACATGTGGATCATATATATATATATATATATATACACACACACACACACACACACACACACACACACACACACGCACATATATATATATATATATACATATATATATATATATCTGTATGTGAAATACTCATATGTCAATGAAACTAAAAGTACTTTTAATATTTTTTAAGACCCTTAAACTTGTACAAAACAATGAATTATGAAATAATTTGGGTAAGCTCTTTATTTTCAACTTTATCATTTATTCATGTGTTTGAGCACAGTTCTATTTATATCAAAGTTTTCTATTTATATTAAGGGCAAGAGCATTCCATTTGATTGCAATGTATTTTTAGAGAAAAAAAAATGTAAGGATCAGCATTCTTTCCTTACAATAAAGAACAGAAAGTGAAGTTATTTTGAACAAATAAGCATACTGATCCTAAGGCATGGGATATTTATTTTTTGCAAAGCATTTTCCCAATTCTTATGTTTATTAAATTCATCAAGTTACTTTTTATATAAACACTGATGTATATTCAGTGTAGCACTGTGTGTGTCAGGAAGATGATTTGGGGATTTTGCCCGAAAAGGCTACTCACGAGGTACATGTGCAAAGTCACAATTGTAATGAGCAATGGTTTATTTATTTACTGTTTATTTATTTTATTATTAGCCTCCTTTCTGTTCTTCATGCTCTAAAGCTAAGGTGGCATCCCTCCTGAGGTAGGATGTAGTAGTGACGGCACATTCAGTCAAGAAGATGGCTGCAGTGGATGAGTGAAAGCTGATGCTGGGTTTCATCTGGCTTCTTAGAGATAAGACTGGAGGGTCCACAGTTTTTGTTCTCTTTCTGCCCTGCTCAGCCACTTTAAATTATTATAATAGGTCAAAACACAGCGGCTCTCCTCATTCATTTCTTGATTATTGTATCTGAGTGGATATGCATGTACATATACAATGTCTCAGGAAAAAAAGACAAAGAAAGTGGTGATGTGCAACGAATTTAGAGACCAGGAATGTGAGAGGAAACATGATTTAATTTGACATCCATAGCAGAATTAAAGTATGTTTTTTGGCCACGTCACAGGCAGTCTGTCAGTTTGAATAGGAACACATAAAAGAATCCATAAAACTAATTTGTTTAGAACGCTAAATGAATCTGATATGTAAGATTAATTTTTATTTGCATAGAATTCTCACTACTCATACAGTTAATGGCCATTTTTGCCCTTTAAAATTCTGCATGTCCTTTTAAGGACCACTTTGGTTTGTTTATCTGCAAAGATTTCGCTAATGGGACACAGTTTGTCTCACCTAATACATTGTTCACGCTATTTTCATGCTACTGTTAACATTATTAAATTTATAATTTTGTATTTTATGCCTTTGCTCCCTTCTATCCCTAGTTCTCAAAAATAGACTCATGATTAAAATATGGATCAGTGAAGCATAAAAATGGATGAAAAGAGTCACACAAATAGTACAACCCAAAATAACATCACAAACAAGGAAGGGCTGGTCTCCAGTGGTGAATTCAGAATGCACATTGGTAATGCTAGGACAAATGTATTTGCATGTGTCATTATTTTATATATGAATCAGGAAAAAGTGGAAATAGGAGTACATTTATGAATAACTCAATTTGGATCATTTGACTGAAGATTCATCTACTGCAATTCGTTAGTTCATTTTAGTTATAAAGTCTTGCCAAACAGTACCCACAAATGCCTGTAGGAATGACTTCTGAAAGGACGAATCGCTGTGTTTTCTGCTTCTTTGAGAGGTTTCTGGTTCTTCCTATGAGTTTCCGATCTGCAGATAACACCATGACTTAGCCAACTCATTTGCTTCAGAATCATGTGCAAAAATCCCAAGGCCGTACGAAGAAGAGAAAGATGCAAAAGAAGAGATGATATTGGGGATGAAGGGATGACAGGCAAAGAAGAGAGAGGAATAGGAGAAAGGAGGGGCTCATAGGCAACCCCGTTCTCTCTGAGGCATAAGTAGAAAATAATTTCACTTTAGGAATTACAAGGCTATCAGGATCCTCACCAACTTCTTAGGTGTTCGTATGTTCCCTCACGTTAAGGACTATCAATAAATGGACTGTAGCCCTGTATCTTGAACACTGATTGCATAAAAATTCTCTATACCCTAGAGAATCTTCCTTGGTTTTACCTACTCCTAAATGGTTTAATCATTATTTGTGACTCACCCATCACCATAATGTAGGACCCTGGTGCTTCTCCAACTAGGGGAACTTAGTCTTTTCTTCCTGTGTGGTGGCAGTGGCTGATTTTGTTACTAAATACTAAGAAAAGCTAAAAAAGTAGAAGCATTTACAGTGCTAAAAACATCTAAAAAACATAGACAGTTGTATATTAATAAACATTATACTTGAAGCAAAACAGACTAAACTGTGGTCAGAATTATCAAGTGATATTTTAGGATGGGAATAAGGTTATGTATTAAAGGAAGGAGATACTCCAACATACCTACCATGTTGGAGGTACCTGCAGGTAATTTGCTTTACAGTCATGTAAGACCAACAATGTACAAACTATGAATAAACTCTTGGCTAAGGTGCAGTACAGATGTGAGGGAATTGTACTTGGTGACTTTAATCTTTTTTTTTTTTTTAATTAGGGAAATAGATGCTTGGATACAGAATGGGGATTTATTTTGTTTGGTTCCCATTTATTTTGTGTTTTTGCATTGAAAGGGAGATTAGAAGGCAGTTGGTACTTGAATCCAACTTAATATAAATCTACAAGTTTTTCACTCATGGTGACAATTTTGTACACCTCACTATGATCCTTGACTTTATAACTAGTTTCTTTTTTTTTTTTTTTTTTTTTTTTTGTTTTTTGAGACAGGGTTTCTCTGTGAAGCTTTGCACCTTTCCTGGAACTCACTTGGTAGCCCAGGCTGGCCTCGAACTCGCAGTGATCCGCCTGGCTCTGCCTCCCGAGTGCTGGGATTAAAGGCGTGCGCCACCACCGCCCGGCGATCCTTGACTTTATGTATCATGAGATAACAAACCAAAGTTCAGTCTCATTATATACCAATTATCTATTTCAATAAAAAATATGCTTTATATAAGTTAAAAATTTAGTGTTGTCAAGTAAATATGTGTGTGTTGTCTTGTATAAAGTACCTACATACCTTTTTGAAGTTCCTGTTTATATTAAAATAATGTGCTGTACATATATACCAATGTTGTCCCCAAAGAAAATTCATGTATTTTAATTATTTTCCTTGGTCCAAACAAACTATGTATTGATATTTTACTACCTGAACAAATCTTTCAAAACTGAGACAGCAAGCTAATGCAGTGCCACATGACATGTGCATAAGCCCCGAGTTTGGGAAGCAGAGGCAGGAAAATTATAAATTCTTGGCAGGCTTGAGCTACATAGAAAGACCCTGTCTCAAAAATAAACTTAAATATTAAAAAAAAAGTTTAATGTGGGGGAAGATTTGATATTAGAAATTTAAAAATTCTGTAGCAAATAGTTTGCCTTCAATATTTTAATTCAGTTCTTAGCAGTTGAATCTCAGAGAAATAATGTCAAATGAAAAATGCATATTATGGTAACAGAGGAAATAAAGGAGCGAATATGACGTAAAGCACATTAGGTCTTCATTCATTACTCTTCGAAGATGCAAGGTCCACAACCATTTATTGTTTCATATTTAAAATTAATTTAGAAAATAAGTACTTTTAAACTGGATAAGTCCCTTGGTTACTTTCATTTAGCCATTATTGAAACCGACCTTAAAGCTGATATCTTATTTATGAGCTTCTTGTCTTACTAAAACCTCCACACTTAGCAAAAGGGAATGGCAGCGTACGTTCCAATTTCAGCCATTTTGCAGCAGGTGACGAAAGTACCTCTAGCGTGAGAAAGGCTGTAAAGCCAGACTCCAGACTTCTGAACACATCCGCCAAGCTGCATAATCAGAGCCTGCAAAGAGGGAAGGCTCAGTATTTGCTTCTCATTTAAAAGAAAATAAGTATAGCAATGAAGAGGACTTCTAATATTTTTATGACAAGGTGACAGCCTATTATATATGAGCATGTGATTGGTGAATTCATTTCATTAATGATTTGTTCAAGTTTTAATGTTCATCTTGTGGAATAAGATATTCAGCCTTGAGACCAATAATAATATATGGTGTGTTTAGTAAAATAAGAGTAAAAGGTAAATAAGAAAAAGGTAAAGATTAGACAAAAAATATATGATACTGTGCACTTACATTTTTTGTGGTTTTATTGAGAATGATTTTTTTTTGTTTTTGTTTTTGTTTTTTCGAGACAAGGTTTCTCTCTGTAGCTTCGCGCCTTTCCTGGAACTCACTTGGTAGCCCAGGCTGGCCTCAAACTCACAGAGATTCACCTGGCTCTGCCTCCGGAGTGCTGGGATTAAAGGCGTGCGCCACCACCGCCCGGCGAGAATGATTTTAAGTTTATAATTTAACATAATACAAAATTAGTGAAATGATATTTGTATTAGTATTTATTTTGTCTTAATTTACTGACAATGAAATATTCTTCTCTGAATATACTTTGTCAAAAGTGAGAAAACATTTAAAGTGTCCCCTAGCAATAGCCCTTAACTTCTGCAACAAGAGTCCTTTTGGACATATTTTTTCTTTATCCAGACTGAGATAATTTTTGTACCATTATTATTCTTTAAAACTTTAAAAATCCTGTCCTGGATCTCACTCTGTAGACCAGGGCTATTGCTAGGGGACACTGAGAACATTAAAGTAGAAAGGGTTTGTCCAAAGGATCCTAATGATCCTCATAAATCAAGAAAGGTGGAAGGTCCATTTTCAGCCTTGTTTTAATTGAGAAGAGTAAATGGAGCTGAGGGAGTCAGGTATATGGATGTGTGATGATCGGGAGGTCTCCTTAGACAGCAGATCAGGAGATTTTTTTTTCATCGTGCTGAGCTGGTTTAAAAGAGTTTTTCAGTTTGATGATGCCTCAGGTTGAGGTAAAGTGGAATTCTGCATCCTAAGTTAAGAAGAGAAGCTTAGCTAACATTTCACCCAGTCAAATTAGCAAGATTTCCTCCCAGATCTCTAAGCATAATCAACTGCAAGGCCAAGAACTTGTTTGAGAGTAGGATCTATGTAGCAGAATCTTAAAGGGTCTTATTAATAAAATCAAACCTGAGCCAGGTATGGGTGTGAACGGTGGAAGATCAGAGAGACAGAAAAAGCCACAGCTAACCTCACCTGGCCAACTTCTCAGCTGATCCTCTTTCCTCAGACTGGAAGCTTCTGAGTCCTCATCCAGAATGAATCTCTGCTGAACTGCTGCTAGAAAGCCTGAAAGCTTAACCAGCCAAATGCTTCTAGTTCCTGGTCCTCACACCTTATATACCTTTCTGCTTTCTACCACCATTCCCTGGGATTAAAGGCTCGCTTTCTGGAATTAAAGGCATGAGTCACCATGCTTGGCTGTATCCTTGAACACATGGATATCTGCCGCTGGAATGCTAGGATTAAAGGCGTGTGCTACCACTGCCTATCCTCATGTTTAATATTGTGGCTGTCGCAGATAAGTTTATTAGGGTGCACAATATTTCGGGGAACACAATACCACCTCAGATCTATGTCTGGCCTTGTCCTAGGGAAGCATAGAAGAAATCAACATCTAAGTCAAATTGCAAAGGGGAAGTTTTCCATCCCATGTTGTTTTGTGCAGCACATCAGAGTGAAGGGATTCTTTTAGCCTGTGCAGTATTCCAGCGAAGGCCAGTGAGAAGAAAAATCATCTTAGGGAATCAAGCTGCCAGTGTCTTTAACATTGCAACTTTCAAATGTGCAGATGTAGCTGGCATGGCAGTTCTTTTAATGCATGTATCACTCGAACGGAGTAATGACACGGAACACTTTTTAGTTTCCTTGCCAGAAGTAGAACGCTGAAACTTAAAATATAAAAGATTGCATAGTTTTAAATTATGGCTTGGTACTTCAGATTTTTATAAGAGTCTATACTGAGAACCCAGCTGCAACATCAGTACAACTTCTACAGTTATTATGTAGTTAAAAAAATGAGCTTGTGCCTGAATGAATGCCAATATACCACTTCCTTCATGGAGACATTTACTGTTATAATGTGTTTAGTAACATGGTAAGATTTATTATCCAAAGAAAACTCAAACATTTTCATTTAGGATTATTATTGTGCAGTAATATAGAAAGCTGTTTATAAACAACCATTAATACATGGAAGAAATTGAATGTTCTCTTCAAAACATTTGAATTACTGAAACAATCTTTGGTATTTCTACAAGTTAAAATGGGTTTGGTCTCAACTTTTCAGAGAGGTAAATTGAATAGATTTTCTTCATACATTCAGAATTCATATTGTTTCCTTTTGGAAGGTTGTTCAAATTTCTTTTTACATTTTTAATTAAAACATAATTACTTCACCTTAACCCTTCTTATTCCCCTCCACATCCCCACCATGTTCTCCCACTCTCAAATTGAGTCACCTTTTCTTTAGTTAATGTTATACACACACACACACACACACACACACACACACACACACACACACGAGACAGACAAACTCACAGATGTGTGAACAAATACATAAATACACCCTACTGGGTTCATTTTTTTTTTTTTTTTTTTTTTTTTTTTTTTTTTTTGGTTTTTCGAGACAGGGTTTCTCTGTGCAGCTTTGCGCCTTTTCCTGGAACTCACTTGGTAGCCCAGGCTGGCCTCGAACTCACAGAGATCCACCTGGCTCTTTTGCTGTTTGTGTGTGTCTGGTGTCAAGGTTGACAACTTTCTATTAGATGAGCGTTCAGGGGGCTCAGCCTGAGAGAGGCTAATTCTACTGCTCTTGGCCGACGTTAGTTGCTTGTGGTTATTTGTCAAGGGATGGGATTCCATGAAATTTTCCCTGAGCTGCGCTAGCATGTCTATTGATGCTATCAGTGTTCAGGTCTTGTTCATGCAGCATTTTCTAAAAGAGGCAGTCACACAGCAGGCGCCCTGGCTTTTTGGATTATATAATCTTTCAGTCCCCTTTTCCATAATGTTCCCAGAGCCATAGATGTAGGAGCTATGCCGCAGATGTATCCATTGTAGCTTGACACCCCACGGTCCACTGATCTTTACATTGTGTCCAGTTGTAGTATTTTTTTTCCCTGTATAGCTGGATCTCACTCTGTAGACCAGGCTGGCCTCGAACTCACAGAGATCCACCTGCCTCTGCCTCCCGAGTGCTGGGATTAAAGGCATAAGCCACCACTGCCAGGCCCCCCGTTGCAGCCTTTTGTATTGGTCTCATTTACTCTAGAGAGAAGCTTCTTTGATGAAGGGTGATAGCTGTGGAATGGAAACAGCTTAAATGTCTTTGAACAGGTGAATGGATAGTGAAACTGTGATTCGTATACACAATGGCATATTATTCAGCTATAAAGAAAAATGAAGTAAAGAAATTTTCAGGTAAATGGATGAACCTTGAAAAGATTAGATGGAGAGAAGTAACCTTGACACCTCCCTAAAAACGTCACACGTTCTCTTTCATCTGTTAGTAACTCCAAACCTTCAGATATGACTACCCAACATGGAGTAACTGCAGAAGCAAGAAAGTAGAGTGGGACCACGGGGCGGGGGGCGAGGGGTGCTGTTGCGAAGGGGAGTGACATAATACAGATGATATGAAGGGGAAATGGAGAAATGGGGAAGGAAGACCTAGCTGGGAAGAGGGAAAATGAGGGAGGAAGAATAAACAACACCCAGTCTGTACATGGTGATATTTTGTTTGTGCTCTAATGAATAAAGCTTGCCTGGGTATCAGAGTGAAGATTTAACCATAGAGGCCAGGCAGTGGTGGCGCCCACCTTTAATCTCGGCATTTGGGAGGTGGAAGCAGGAAGATCAGAAGTTCAAGGCCACCCTGGGCTATAAGAGATTGATCCATTCTAAAAGAGAAACAAAGCCAGGCAGTGGAGGCTCAGGACTTTAATCCCAGCAGTAGGGTGAGAGAGACAGTAATATAAGGCAGGAGGAGACAGGAGCTCAGCCCCTTTCTGTCTGAGGATTCAGTAGAGTAAGAGGTCTCTCTAGTGGCTGGCTTCTTTACTTCTCTAATCTTTCAGCATTTGCTCCAATATCTGACTCTGGGTTTCTATTAAGACCGATTAGAATTCGCACTACAACTGTATGATAAACCTCAAGGAATCATATTATTTTATACTGACACTTGTAAATTTTAGGTAAATACAAAATAATATGACTTATAATATAACATGATTATAAAGTGATAAAGGCTATGTGTAATAAAGTTATACTACGTAGGCTGACAACGCTCCCCATAAGAACTATAGACTATCAAAAACTAGAGCAGCAGTCAGTAGAAATCTTTCAAGCAATTGATCAGGGTAGTCTAAATAGCTTCCAAAGAAACAATAGGCTGTTGCTCTTGCCCTTGGATGCCTGGCAGAGGCTGAAAGTAAGCCCTGAATGCTGAAGACACACACAGCACACTTAGGACTCATGACATGTATTGTTTGAGTTGGATCTAACTTGAAAACCCCACTCTTCTATCTAACTTCCATAGCACCAGAAAGTACAACGCAAGTTATGAAGTGAGGGAAGAATGGTCCTACTAGGATGTGACACCAATGAATCAGAAAAAAATGACCAGCAGGACATGATATGGTGAAATAGTGGCACTTACATGTTGGTGTTATCCAGCAGCTGTGTATGAATTAAGGTACTCTCAACTGGAGGGAAATTATTCCTGGTACTAGAAATGTAGTCAACTACCCCAAACTAGTGAAGTCATGGATCTTAGAAGATAATTAACTACCAATACCTTACTAGATCACATAATTCCCTAACTACATTCTAATTCTTATTCTTATATTCATGGATCAGTGTTTTCAATTTTTAGCTTGCAAAGATAAAAGACAATATTGTTTTCAATGTCATAATGTCAAAGAGGAGAATCTAACATAGATTCACAATGACAACCTAAACATGAGCTGAATTAGGACATGCTCTAGTGAATAGGGAAAAAGCCATGCAGCCTCAGCCATGCACAAATAACTACAGGCAATTAAGGAATGCCGAGAGCAGGAGAAAGTATTCCCCAGAGAAAAGCACACCAATTGATTATTCAATAACGAACAATCAGCCCTGAAAACATACATAGAAGTAACATTATACAAACTGGGCAATTTATATTTAGGAATATATATGTATAGACATGTATGCATGTAACAGCAATTAATGGAAAAGGAGTTCATGAATTTCAAAGACAGCAAGGAGGGGTTTCTGGGAATGTTTGGAGGGAAGAAATGATGTGATTATAGTATAATCTTAGACTAAAAGAACTGATTTTGTTGAAAAGAGGTTTTGTTTTCATACAATATATATATATATATATATATATATATATATATATATATATATATATATATATATATATATATATATATTGGCTTTTCAAGACAGGGTTTTTCTGTGTAGCTTTATGCCCATACTGGCCTCGAACTCACAGAGATCCGCCTGGCTCTGCCTCCCGAGTGCTGGGATTAAAGGCGTGCGCCACCACCACCCAGCTTCATAAAATATATTGTGACCATGGTTTTTCCTGTCTCATCTCGTCCCAGATCCTCTCCTTCTGCCCACCATAAAAGAAAATTTTTAAAAATCCAAACTGTCTAGGAAAAACATCAACATAGACTCTTTGGCATGTTTATTAATTTAAGAATGATTGTCAGGTAAGTAGAGAATGCCAGTATTACTTATTGGTGTAAGAATTACTTTTGAAAAACTTAATTTTATAGAAAGATGTGCTCCGAGTTTCCTAAACAAGTAAGAACAAGCTGGCTGTGTTGTGGGATGCCATTAGTACCAGTACTGGAGAGGCAGAGGCAGAGGCAGACATATATAAGATATATTTAAAACTTTCTTCTATTTAGCTATAAAAATATAAATTTTTAAAATTTATAGTATAATTATTAAAATTACTATTGAAAATGATTGAAAATGAAACTTGAAAATGGAACTAACTTGCTCTACTCTACATTAGAGTTAAAAATTAGCTGCCTAGGATTGCCTGAAATCACTGTAAATTTTATCTTTTGTCTTCTCAACAAGCCTCTCAGAGACTAGCTTCTTCCTTTGTTCTATTAATAAAAAACAGGAACACCATTTAAATACTTACTGTTCCATGTGGGTACTATTTTCATCTGTTTCACCTAGATTGCATAACCCATCATGCAGAAGCAAGCTCATTTGTCAGGCTAAACACTTTAAATAGTGGCATGCATGGCATTCATCAAGGGGCTTATAAATTCTTTCAAGGAAGAAATTTCACCTATAACTTTTTATTAGTGCAGTTGAAAATGATAGAAGTCTAGTAGTGGAAGTGATTCTCTACATTACTTCTTATTGCTAGTGAACACTATGTTTGTTTTCTGTAATTCTCTTTGTTGTTATTGTGCATTTGTGATTTTTTTAATTGACACATAGATTTTAATTTTACATTGTCTATTAATTTATTTTGTTTTATAAAGTTCTCTAACTATGACAGGGTCTATATATATTTAAAAGTATCAGGACTTTTTATTAAATATAGTTTGGAAAACATATTCTAGAAGAGTCTTGACTCTAGACACTTGACTTTAGCTTGTTCCTTCTATGAATTCAAAACCAGACTCATTGTTGCAACCCAGGACAATTTAAATGACTGAATGTCACCCTACCTTTAAGTCTCTTCTGAAAACTTGGGTACCTGATCTGATTTGACCTACTTCTTTTCTCTTATAGGCTTGCACCAGAAGGTAGGCTCACATTTGCTATTTTGAAAATGAAATGGCCTGCTTTGGAAATTTTTCATGAACTATACTCATTTTTTGTGTGTTTTGAAAATGCTTTGCACATTCAAAATACAGAAGTCATACAGATAAAAACTCTTTATAAATGAATATTTATATATTCAGTTTCCTTTACTCTTTATAATGAATTGAAAAATGTATTTTTATACATTTATTATATTGTATATATTATAATGAATTTAAAAACTTTATAAATGAATATTTAATATTAAGTTTCCTTTACTCTTTATAATGAATTGAAAAATGTATTTGCTTGCCACTTAAATGCTATTTTTTATTGACACATAGATTTTATATATATGTGTCAATATATGACACATATATTCATTTATAAAAAGTTTTTTAAATTCATTATAAAGAGTACAGATAGCATTTAAGTGGCAAGCAAATACATTTTTCAATTTATTATAAAGAGTAAAGGAAACTGAATATTAAATAAGGTACAACACATATATTTTGGTTATGTAAAGACTGAAAACCACTTTTAGTGAAAACATTGCATTTATAAGAGGGAGACATAATAGGCTAAATTATGATTGCCTGAGGATTTATATGCTGTCTTCAAATGTGAATGTTATATGGCAAGTTGAACTTTATAGATATTATTAAAGCAAGAATATTGAGATTGTGTGATTATCCTACATTATCCCCATGGGCCTGATGTAACCAAGAGATTCTTAAAAGGAAGAGGCAGGGGATGATAGATGGCTCAGCTCTTAAGAGCACTTGTTAAACCAGACCTTGGTTGGCCACTCATACAAGTTCTGGGTCAACATTGGCCCAGCACATTTTGTAGGTAGGACAGATTGTAGGTCAATGGTTTTGTGAGTCAGTGGTGTCCAGGATTCTCTGTCCATAACCTGCATAGGACCTTTTCTGGTGAAAGAGACTAAATGTAGAGATGAAGGCTTCATGCAGGCACCAGCTTGACCTTTCTACAATTAATGAGGTATGTGGATGTTGTCCTTGGCAATGGGGCCCTGCTGTCAGTTTCAGAGAGTGACGCTCTGTCCTAGCATCATCCTGGTTATTGTGTGAGAGAGTACTATATTTTCAATTAAGAGAGAGAGAGAGAGAGAGAGAGAGAGAGAGAGAGAGAGAGAGAGAGAATTTGTTCTTGCAGAGGACCTAAGTTTTATTCCCAAGACCCACATGATGGCTCACAATTGTTCATAACTCCAGTTCCAGGAAATGCAACACTCTCCTCTGACATCCATGGACACTAGGAATGTATGTGGTGCACAGACAGATATTCAAGCAGGACACTAATATATTAAAATATAATAAATACATCTAAATTAAAAAAATATATATATAAAAGAAGGAGATAAAGGTTATTATTAGTAGATAATGCCATTGAAATAAAAGGTTTCAGACAAGGGAAATGACTTATTCCAAAGCATGAGGACTTGAATTTGGATTCCCAAAACCCACATAAAGTTGGATATAGAAGTGCATGTCTGTAATCCCAGCTTACCTACAGTGAGATGAGAAGCGGAGACAAATCAGCTTTGTGATGTCTGTATGTTTGTGCACGTGTGTGTGCACGCACGTGCACACACACACACACACACACACACATCATATCACATCACATCAAACTACAGCAAAATCATAGGAAGAAAATTTTGAAATACTTTGGAGAAGATGCCAAAAGCCAAAAAACATAGGAAGCTGGAATGTCACAAAAAGCAACTTCTTCAGCTTAAATTAGGCTTGTTTTCATTCTAACTTTAATACAGTGAAACTGATTCTGACCTCATGATTCATGAAGTAATCAGTTGACTTACACATTAACATATAGGTGCTTAATAGGAAACTAATCCATACATCTATTTGTATGTGAAAAGTTTCCATAGGAACGTATAATTAGTCTAAATAATAAATGGAGAAAAGAGGTCTAGTAGGTAAAAGGGAGAAGACACTTTCAGGTAGGAAAATGCAAAATATTCAAAGAAAATAGATAAAGACAAAGCATTTGAGCGTATTAGTTTCCTCTTGTTTCTATTAACTAACTCCTTACCCTTGATGACTTAAAACAATGCAGATTTATTATGAAACAGCTCTAGAGGGCCAATGTCATAAATCAGTCTCACTAAGATAAAATCAGCGTATTGATAGGGATGCATTAATTCTGGACACTTTAGAGGAAATTCAATTATTTGTCTCTTAGGGTCTCCAAATGTCACACACATTTTCGTTTCTGTCACTGTTTCAACCATGAATCATTTCACCAAAAACTCTTGCTTCTAGGAATCTTCTATTTCCCTCTTTAGTTAAAAGGAACCTTGTTATTACTTCACACATACCAGGATAATCCCAGGTGACCCTCCCGTCTCATGATCCTCAATTTAATCACATTAAATTAACTCACAATTTAATCACATAGCATGCAGTTTCAAGGATCAGGATGTGGACATCTAGGTGAAGATTGTATTCTACTCCCAATAATAAGTTTAAGAGCATAAGTGCTGGCAACATATAAAAAACACAGTATGAGGAGAGTAGCAACAAAAGACTCTTAAAAAAGCAGAAGCACATGAAAGGGTCAAAAGCAAAGTGAATGATAATGTTACATCCTAAATGATGTTATTGCATTCTGTATTAGAAGATTCGGATATTATTTTAGCAGTTCATTAATGTTTTCCTGTGTAAGAGTAACTGTAGCTTGAGTTTTCCTGCCTGACTCACAGTCAAGACAAATCTCTCTCACCCGCCAGTCCCACAGCCACTCAGACCCAACCAAGCAAACACAGAGACTTATATTGGTTACAAACTGTATGGCCGTGGCAGGCTTCTTGCTAACTGTTCTTACAGTTTAAATTAATTCATTTCCATAAATCTATCCCTTGCCACATGGCTCGTGGCTTACCAGGATCTTCACATGCAGCTTGTCATGGTGGTGGCTGGCAGTGTCTCTCTGCCTCAGCCTTCCACTTCCCAGCTTTATTCTCCTCCTTGCCCCACCTATACTTCCTGCCTAGCCAACGGCCAATCAGTGTTTTATTGATTAATCAGCAACACATTTGCCATACATCCCACACCACTTCCCCCTTTTTTTTTTTCAAAAAGGAAGGTTTTAACCTTAACAAAGTAAAATTACATATAATTTGGGAATTTGGGCGTAGCTTCTCTTACTTACTACTTCCTGCTGGAGGGGGATGCTGTATCTTATGGGGAAACAAAGAAAATTTTAGAATTATGGAATAGTCCAGGAGGCTGTATCATCTGAGCCAGATGCCCTCAAACCATTCTGGATGTTGGATCATCTGGGCCATGGTGTCATCGGAGACCTTTCAGGGGGTCTTGGCTGGTCAAACCTGATGTATCTTAATCTTGAACAAATCCATAGCCTCTGGCTTTCTGTGGGAACAAAAGCAGAAACTCTTTTCCAAAGTAACATATCCTTACATCTAAATTTTGAAGTCAAGATATCTTTAAAATATATATATTGGTTTAACTCAACAGCTTTTACAATCAAATGTTTTTCTGCGGTTAAAAATCCCAAAGACAACACAATCCAGATTCTCTGTGTAATATCCATTTTTACGTGGCTTATTTTTTATACTACCTTTACTGTTTCTTTAATGACTTTATTTTTTAAAACTATGTATTTGTTTCTATAACTCTATATATCACCTTTTTTGTCTCTTTCAAGCCTACGTATCTTTTACACACATTGTAAACTATTACATCTGAATCTGTCTTATTGTAAATCTCTTGCTTTTAACTGCAGCAGCTGTGGCTGCTGGCTCTGCCCACCTCAGCTTCCCAACATGGCTATGTTTACCATTAGCTCTGGGAGCTATCGTGGGTCTATGCTTTTATCCAAGCAGCATGTAGTCCAGAAACCTCTTTTTTTTTGTTTTGTACTGTCAAAGTCTAAATCCACCATGCAGCTTAATGTGCCACTTGCAGAGGCTTCATTCCCGCCATACGGCAGGTCGAGCACGCAGGCCAGGAACCCACAAGTAGCTCAAACCAGCAGCTGCCTCTCATTTGAGAGAGACAATTAGGAACTGTTTTTAGCTCCGTTTTAGAATCTTTTTTTTCTCAGTTTTTAGGTGGAAACTCTTGCCACCACGTTGGACGCCATTTGTAGCTTGAGTTTTCCTGCCTGACTCACAGTCAGGACAAATCTCTCTCACCTGCCAGTCCCACAACCACTCAGACCCAACCAAGCGAACACAGAGACTTATATTGGTTACAAACTGTATGGCCGTGGCAGGCTTCTTGCTAACTGTTCTTACAGTTTAAATTAATTCATTTCCATAAATCTATCCCTTGCCACATGGCTCGTGGCTTACCAGGATCTTCACAAGCTGTTTCTCATCGTGGCAGCTGGCAGTGTCTCTCTGCCTCAGCCTTCCACTTCCCAGCTTTATTCTCCTCCTTGCCCCACCTATACTTCCTGCCTAGCCAACGGCCAATCAGTGTTTTATTGATTAATCAGCAACACATTTGCCATACATCCCACAGCAAGTAACTTTGACCTTCTTATAGTGAACTGACTAAATATGACTCAATAGTAGATAATTTCAGAAGCAATGATGAATGTTGGGGGGAAAGATAGTAGGCAAGAGATGTAAATAAGTAAATAAAGAAAATTTTCAATGGGGTCATTGAAAAAATTAGTCAGTGATTGAATTAATGTGATGAGGTGTTCTTGAGATTATCACTTTGATAAAACACTAGCATGCACATAAGGAGGCCATAGAATAAGAGGTATGGATAAGAGCAGGAACATCTTAGGTTTAAATACTGTTTGGGTGCTTTCATAGTTAGTGTTGTATTGCTGTGAGGAGACACCATGACTGTGAGAACTCTTATAAAAGAAATGATTCAATTGGCGCTTGTTTACAGTTTAGTTATCAGCATGGCAGGAAGCATGGTAGCATGAGCAAAGGCAGACATGATGATGAAGAAGTTGAGAGTTCTACATCAGGTTCCATAGGCATCAGGAAGGGAGAAAGAAAGACACTGGATCTGTCTTGGGCTTCTTAAACCCCAAATCCCACCCTCAGTGACATACTTCCTCTAACAAGGCCACACCTTCTCCAAAAAGGCCACACCTCCTAATTCCTCTCAAGTAGTGCCACTCCCTGATGACTAAGCACTCAAATATATGGATTTAAGAGGGCCATTCTTTATAATTTTTTCACTTTTTTCTTTATTTTTTATTTATTTTACATACCAACCACAGTTCCCCCTCTCATCCTTCCTCCAGCTCCCCTCCTGCCTCCTCCACCCCACCCCCCATCCAAGCCTCCAAAAGGGTAAGGTCTCCCATGGGGAGTCAACAAAGCTTGGTACATTCAGTTAAGGCAGGACCAAGCCCCTCTCCTGTGCATTAAGGCTGAGCAAGGCATCCTACCATAGGGAATAGTCTCCAAAAAGCCAGCTCATGCACCAGAATAGATACTGGTCCCACTGCCAGGGCCTCCTCAAACAGACCAAATTTTACAACTGTCTCCCATATGCAGAGGGCCTAGTTCGGTCCTATGTAGGTTCTACAGCTGTTGGTCTAGTTTGTGAGTTCCCACAAGCTTAGTTCCCATAATGATCTTGACCACCGCCCCTTGCTCATATAATCCCTCCTTCCTCTCTTCGACTGGACCCTGGAGTTCAGATAGTTCTTGGCTGTGGATCTCTGCATCTGCTCCCATCAGTTACTAGATGAAGGCTCTATGATGACCGGGTATTCATCAATCTATTGCAGGGAAAGGCCAATTCAGGCATCCTCTCCACTATTGCTAGTAGTCTTAGCTGGGGTCATCTTTGTGGATTCCTGGGAATTTCACTAGTGCCAGGTTTCTCCCTAACCCCATAATAGCCCCCTCTATCAAGATATCTCTTTCATTGCTCTTCCACTCCATTCCTCCCCCAACTCTACCATCTCGTTCCATTCCCTCATGCTCTCATCCCCGTTCCTATCCTCAATAATGCACCCCACCCCAGTTTATCCAGGAGATCTCACCTATTTCCCCTTCCCATGCCAATCTATGCCTTCCTCTTAGGGTTTTGAGGTAGATTGATTCCCATTTCTCCTAGAAACCACCGTACTGATTTCTAGCTAGAACTTCCAGTACTATATTGAATAGATATAGAGAGAGTGGACAGCATTGTCTTGCTCCTGGTTATAGTGGAATCGCTTTGAGTTTCTCTCCATTTAATTGGATGTTGCCTGTTGGCTTGCTGTAAATTGCCTTTTTTTATGTTTTGATATATTCCTTGTATCCCTCATCTCTCCAAGACCTTTATTATGAAGGGGTGTTGGATTTTGCCAAAGGCTTTTTAGGCATCTAATGAGATGATCATGTGCTTTTTTTTTCTTTCAATTTTTTTATATGGTGGATTGCATTGATAGATTTTCATATGTTGAACCATCCCTTAATCACTGGGATGGACCCTACTTGATCATGGTAGATGATTTTTTTTTATGTGTTATTGGATTCAGTTTTCCAGTGTTTGATTGAGTATTTTTGCATCAATTTTTGTAAGGGAGATTGGTCTGTAATTCTCCCCCCTGGTTACACCTTTGTGTGGTTTGGATGTCAGGTAACTGTAGCCTCATAAAAGGAGTTTGGCAATGTTTTTTTTTCTGTTTCTATTATGTGGAACAATTTGAGGAGGAGTATTAATATTAGCTCTTCTTTGAAATTCTGAAATTTTGGTAGAATTCTGTGCTGAAACCATCTGGTCCTGGGCGCTTTTTTTTTCTTTTTTCTTTTTTTTTTTTTTTTTTTTTTTTTGTTGAGAGACTTTTAATGACTGCTTCTATTTCTTCAGTGGTTGTAGGTCTATTTAAGTTGTTTATCTGGTCTTGATTTAATTTTGCTATGTAGTACCTATCCAGAAAATTATCCATTTCTTTTAGATTTTCCACGTTTGTGGAGTAAAGATTTTTGAAGTATGACCTGGTGATTTTCTGGATTTCCTCTGTGTCTGTTGTTATGTTTCTCATTTTTGTTTCTGATCTTGATAATTTGGATATTTTTTTCTCTGCCTTTTGGTTAGTTTGGATAAGGGTTTGTCTATTTTGTTGATTTTTTCAAAGAAGCAACTCTTTGTTTCATTGATTCTTTGTATTTTTCTCCTTGTTCTACTTTATTGATTTCAGTCCACAATTTGGTTATTTCCTGGCATCTGTTATGAGGGCTATTCTTATACAAACCACCACATTCTACTCTCTGGCTCCCAAAGGCTTGTAGCTATATCATATTGTAGAAGTGCTTTCAGTCCAACTTTAAAAGTCCCCATTGTCTCTAACAGTTTCAACTCTATTTAGATGTCCAAAGTTCAAATTGTCTTCTAAGACATCACAATCTCTTAACCATAACCTCCTCTAAATCAAAATAAAAAAGCAGATCACGCCGGGCGGTGGTGGCACACGCCTTTAATCCCAGCACTCGGGAGGCAGAGCCAGGCAGATCTCTGTGAGTTCAAAGCCAGCCTGGGCTACCAAGTGAGTCCCAGGAAAGGCTACACAGAGAAACCCTGTCTCAGAAAAACAAAACAAAACAAAAAAGCAGATCACATACTTCCAACACACAATGGTACCAGATATATATTACCATTTCAAAAGGGAAGAAAAAGAGCACAGTGAGGAAATACTGGACCAAAGCAAGATTGAAAACAAACAGAAAACTCCAAACTCTGAATCTCCATGTCTGATATCACAGCACTTACAGCTTTACTGACTGCTATACACTCCACTCTCTTGGGCTTGTTTCACTCCCTAATAGCAGCTTCCTTTGGCAGTTATTCCTGGACTCTAGTGCTGTGGAACAATCTTTTTGTACACTATGAATATGTATTACTCTCATTGGCTAATAAAAGCTGATTGGCCAATAGCTGGGCAGGAAGAGTGTGAGAGCCAGATTAGGAGAATTCTGGGAAGAAGAGTGGTGGAGTCTGAGAGTAGCAGGAAAATCCAGTAAAGCAAGGTGAGAATTTTGTACTGATAAAAGGTATCAAGCCACATAGCTAAACATATATGAGAATTACGGGTTAATTTAAGTGTAAAAGTTAGCTAGTAACAAGCCTGAGCTATTGCCTAAGCATTTATAATTAATATAAGCCTCTGTGTGGTAATTTGGGAAGCAGCTGCTGGGCTGATTTGGGAAGAAATGATCAGGACAGAAAACAGCAGATTATACTCTGGCATCTCCAACCTCTTGGCGTCTCCAATAACATGCCAGCTCCACCTTTGTAGCTTCATGCAATAACCTCTCTGGGCCTCCATGCAGGGACATCCCTGAAACATCCCTAGCCTGAATGGCTTTCCTTATCCATGGTGGAAGATTCCACAATCCCTTTCTTGTAGTCTTGACTTTAAGCCAGAACCAAGTGCCTGAAGTTGCCAGGTTCTTCTGCTTGCTGGGACTGGAACTTGACCCCCTCATTCAAATACATTTTCACCAGCTTTCTGTTTTTGATGATTCCCTTCACTGCTTATGTTTTTCTTTAATTCCCTTTCACAAATTAGAAGTTAAGCTGGGTGGGGTTTTGCCCTGAGGTCACCATTCCCTTTATTACATTTAGCATCAAGCTTTTCATTAAACTTTTTGTCTCCTTGAGCACTGGACTCAGTTCCATTATACTTCCTTGGTGCTCCTTTTCTTTAGAGATTTGGATAAGAGTGACCACAAATAACCACATGACTATCTTGAATTATTCTAGATATTCATCCTCTATAGAGATTAATAAATACTTTTATATAAAATCCAACATTTCTGTCACACTAGTGAACTGGACTTAAAGGACAACACTGTCTCTAGAAAGAGAAAGCAGAAATCATGGGCACAGACTTAAATAGACATGGCAAAGATCAGCATGAACTGTTATTTCTTAATAATATTCCTTTTGGTCCTTTAAAATTCTATGATAGTCTTACAAATACATGGCATCATACTTCCTATGTGATTTTGATTTCTATCACCTAGTATTTTGTATTTTTATACTACTTTAAATAAGCAATAGTACATCATATAAATGACATGATTTAAATATCTTAATATTACAGAATTCTTTCATTGCTTCAAGATCTTGCATGTAATTTACATTTTCTGATTATCATAAGGCATGTATAAAATGGAATTAGCAGATAAAGCTCATGAAATTTCTCCAGATTTATTTTATTTTATGTGTATGAGTACTATTCTTGCAATTATGCCTGGGTACCACATATATCTCAGGTGCCCACCAAGGTCAGAAGGCATCAGATATCCTGGAAATTGAGTAACTAATGGTTGTTAGTCACTATGTAGCTGCACCCTCACACAGACACACATATAGGAAAAACACCAACACACATATAATAACCATAAATAAATTATATAAAAAAAGACAATGAAAACAGTTGATTCAAGTGGTTAGCACACCAGTAATAGAGACGTTGAAGAGAGTGGTCTGGACAGCATTGAACTAGGCTAAGCTGAGTCTGAGAACAGCTGAGGAGTTTTCTCCTAGTCTATATGTGAAATAATTCAGCCTGATGTGCTTTTCTTCTTACCTGTTTCACATCATATGTCTTTCCTCTTATTTTTCTTGCAACGATTTGTTGGTCAAGAGAATTCAGGAAACTCAGCGGGAAGGGTTTTTTTTTTTTTTTTAAATATCACTGCAGTAGGGTGATATGTTTTTTTTTTAAATTTTTATTTTGCAATACAATTCAGTTCTACATATCAGCCACAGATTCCCTTGTTCTCCCCCCTCCCCCCCTCACCTTCCCCCCAGCCCGCCCCCCATTCCAATCTCCTCCAGGGCAAAGCCTTCCCCACAGACTGAGATCAACCTGGTGGACTCAGTCCAGGTAGGTCCAGTCCCCTCCTCCCAGGCCGAGCCAAGGGACCCTGCATAGGCCCCAGGTTTCAAACAGCCCACTCATGCAGTGAGCACAGGGCCCGGTGCCACTTCCTGGATGCCTCCCAAACAGATCAGGCCAATCAACTGTCTCACCCACTCAGAGGGCCTGATCCAGTTGGTGACCCCTCAGCCATTGGTTCATATTTCATGTGTTTCCGTTTGTTTGGCTATTTGTCTCTGTGCTTTATCCGACCTTGGTCTCAACAATTCTCGCTCATATAAACCCTCCTCATTCTCATTAATTGGACTCCCAGAGATCCACCTGGGGCCTAGTCATGGATCTCTGCATCCAGATCCCTCAGTAGTTGGATGAGGTTTCTAGCACGACAATTAGGGTGTTTGGCCATCCCATCACCAGAGTAGGTTAGTTCGGACTGTCTCTCGACCATTGCCAGTAGTCTGTTGTGGGGGTATCTTTGTGGATTTCTGTGGGCCTCTCTAGCACTTTGTTTCTTCCTATTCTCATGTGGTCTTCAATTACCATGGTCTCCTATTCCTTGTTCTCCCTCTCTGTTGTTGATCCAGCTGGGATCTCCCACTCCCCCAAGCTCTCTTTCCCTCGACCCTCGCCCTTCACTACCCCCACTCATGTCCAGGCTGTTCATGTAGATCTCATTCCATTTCTGTGTCATTGGGCGATCCCTGTGTCTTTCTTGGGGTCCTGTTTTCCAGGTAGCCTCCCTGGTGATGTGAGTAGCAGTCCAGTCATCCTTGTTCCACATCTAGTATCCTGTTATGAGTGAGTACATACCATGTTTGTCTTTCTGAGTCTGGGATACCTCACTCAGGATGATTTTTTCTAGATCCATCCATTTGTCTGCAAACCTCATGATGTCATTGTTTTTCTCTGCTGAGTAGTATTCCATTGTGTATATGTACCACATTTTGTTTATCCATTCTTCAGTTGAAGGGCATCTAGGTTGTTTCCATGTTCTGGCTATTACAAACAATGCTGATATGAACATAGCTGAACAAGTGCTCTTGTGGTGTGGTTGAGCATTCCTTGGGTATATGCCCAAGAGTGGTATAGCTGGATCTTGGGGGAGATGGATTCCCAATTTTCTAAGAAATTGCCATATTGATTTCCAAAGTGGTTGTACATGCTTGCATTCCCACCAGCAGTGGAGGAGAGTTCCCCTAGCTCCACATCCTCTCCAGCATAAGGTGTCTTCAGTGTTTTTGATCTTAGCCATTCTGACAGGCGTAAGGTGGTATCTCAGAGTTGTTTTGATTTGCATTTCCCTGATGATTAGGGATGTTGAGCAATCCAGGATAGCCAAAAGAATCCTGTACAATAAAACAACCTCTGGAGGCATCACGATCCCTGACTTCAAGCTGTACTATAGAGCTACAGTAATAAAAACAGCTTGGTACTGGCATAAAAACCAACATGTGGACCAATGGAATCGAATTGAAGACCCTGACATTAATCCGCACACCTATGAACAAATAATTTTTGACAAAGAAGCCAAAAGTGCACAATGGAAAAAAGAAAGCATCTTCAACAAATGGTGCTGGCAAAACTGGATATCAACATGTAGAAGGCTGCAAATAGATCCATATCTATCACCGTGCACAAAACTTAAGTCCAAGTGGATCAAGGACCTCAACATAAATCCAGCTACTCTGAACCTGCTAGAAGAGAAAGTAGGAAGTAGTCTTGAATGCATTGGCATAGGAGACCACTTTCTAAATAGAACACCAGTAGCACAGACACTGAGAGAAACAATCAATCAATGGGACCTCTTGAAACTGAGAAGCTTTTGTAGGGCAAAGGATACGGTCAACAAAGCAAAGCGACAGCCTACAGAATGGGAAAAGATCTTCACCAATCCCACATCTGACAGAGGACTGATATCCAGAATATATAAGGAACTCAAGAAATTAGACATCAAAATGCCCAACAGTCCAATTAAGAAATGGGCTATAGAACTAAACAGAGAATTCTCAACAGAGGAAACTCAAATGGCTGGAAGGTTTTAATTAGTATGAACCAGTTCCTTCTGTGTTCGCTCCTTCTGGTTATCATAGGTAGATATTTGAGAATCTGAAGAAAAAAGACCTTTCATCCTTCCACTAAACATTTGCACCTCAAGTGGAGTGAGTCAGGAGAAGTTGCTGTTCCCTATAAAATATAACAACAAAGAACAAGAACAGCTGGACAGTTACTGCCTCATGATGTGCAGCAATTTGCCTCTGGTTTTGCTTTCTGGAATTTGCTACCCTGTCTACTCTAACCTATTAGAATTTGCTAGATCATATGATATACCCACCCTTTTTTTCCCATCATTTGAATATTGAAAGAATGACTTTCTGGAACTTAACGTAACTTTCTAAGTCTGCTTCCTGCTCTCAGAAATTTGGAAGTCACAGTGTTTACTATGTTTAATAATGTTAATTTTTTTCATTCTAAATATCTATGTTTTTTTTTCAGTTTACCTTGTTGAATTCTATCCTATGAAACAAAAAGAAATGGCAAGAATTCTTTTGAACTTCGACTTAGTTACTATTCTATTGCTATGATCACACACCACAATCTAGGCAACTTATTTTAAAAAAATTAATTTGGCTTATGTAGTCTGGAGATTTCTCTGGTCCACCAAGCCCCGCAGTCCCATGGCCTGCTTAGAGAATAATCAATCATTTAGAAGCTTATTATTATTTATAACAGCTTGGCTATTTGCTCAGGCTCTTTACTGACTAGCTCTCACACTTGAATTAACCCATAATTCTTGTCTCTGTTTAGCCATGGGGCTTGGTACCTTTTCTCATTTCTGCTTTGTCATCTTGCTTCCTCTGTGTCTGGCTGGTGACTCCTGACTCTGCTCTTCCTCTTCCCACTCTTCCCATCATTCCTTTAGTCTACTTGCCCTGCCTATACTTCCTGCCTGACTACTAACCAATCAGAGCTTTATTAAACCAGTGTACAAAAACATTATCCCACAGCAGGCTTATAGTTTCAAAGGATTAGATTCCATGACAGAGGGATGGATCTTTGATCCACAACCACAAGGCAGAGAAAGCACTGAGAATCTCAAAAGCTTTTTGAAACCTCAAAACTTGCCCACTAAGGTCACAACTACTAACCCTTCTCACACAGTGCCAACAACTGGGGACCAAGTATGCAAATATATGAATCTATGGAGGATGTTATCATTCAGTTCACCACAAAGTCATTATTTAGACAACAATCTAAATCTCATCATATGGTTGCCACAGATTAAGGAATGAGGTAGAGTTGAGGATGGGCACAGGGCTAGAAAGTTACCTGGTAAAAGGCAAAGATAGAAGAAGGGATGAATATGTGGAGATATTTTTGTTATATCCCATACTATAGGAGATGTGAAAACAAAATAAATACTGCACCATAGCTAGAAATGTCTATCATAATTGTATATGAACATTTAAGACACAAATCAGTCTACATTTTAAAATTCTATTTAAGTTGCTTCATCTGCTCCTAAAATTTAATCTAACTTTCATACTACAGATGACAAGCCTTGGGCTGCCTAAGTTGTGCTTCTCTGAAATGACAACTGTGATAAGCTCGTTTGTATTTTCAGCTTGCTTGTAGTGCTCCACAGATGTGTTGGAATACATGTAATTTATCATGAAGCACAACAGTGCTTCTGATCAATGTGCTCATAATTCTGTGGCAATTTTAGATTATGGCCCAACTGCATGATTATGAAAAATTTACTTTTAAACTAAGCATTTTTGTTTTATGTTTGGCCAAGTGAAGTATCCATCACATGTCTTGTAGTTACTTTAGGTTTCTTAGGTCTGTAGTTAGGATTTCAGGTGGTTTTCTTTGATCAAATCTGATTTTTTTTAACCTGGAATGAATCCATAGCCTCTTATTTCTTGTGGAAACAAAAGCATAACCTCTATCCCAAAGTAACATATCTTTGGACTTAAATGTTGAAGTCAAGATAATTTAAAAAATACATAGTTTGGTTTAATTTATTAGATCTCACAATCAAATGTCTCTCAGCAGTTATTATTCACCCATTAACAGTCAAAAAAAATCTAAAAACAACACAATAAAATATAGAATCCAGACTCTCTGTGTATTTCCCATCTTTATGTGGCTTATCATGTATTTTTTACTACTCTATTCCATTTTACTATTATTTTAAAGCACTTTTTTAATCTATGAATGTTTCTACCCTTTCTCTTCTCTCTCCCAATTTTACGCACATTTTTTGAACATACTATGACCCATTTAGAGGCCTTTTTGTCTAAATCTGTCCTTACTGTGCATTTTTAACCCTTTTTGTCTGTATGAGCTAAAACCCTAAATCCACCAGGCAGTGTGAAGCTGGAAGATGCCTCTCTGTACTGTGATCTCTGTGAGACTATGGGAATCTACCATGCTGAAGCTTGAGCCCCTATAAAGGCATTAAAGGGACATGTCTCCACATTGTGGCCCTCATGAGAGACATGAACTATGAAGCTGCTCCTGGTTCTGTTTTTGTGTGTCTAGAACCCCCCTTTTAAGCTTTCTTAGGCTTCATGTTGATATAAGTGCCCCATGTTTGGCCATCACATGTAAACAGCACTTTCTGTCCCAACTGCCCTGTCCCAAATAACCAACTCAGAGGCTGAATATAAACAATAAGTGTGTAGCTGATAGCTCAGGCTTATTACTAACTAGCTCTTACATTTTAAGTTAACCCATACTACTTATTTACTCCCATCAATGTGGAGGTACCATTATTAGCATAGCACATTCATCTCCTGCTCCATCTGTATCTGGCTGGTGACTCCTGACTCTGCCCTTCTCTTTCCCATCATCCTTAGCTTGGTTGCCCTGCCTATACTTTCTGCCTGGCTACTGGCCAATTGGAATTTCATTAAATCAATTCAAGTGGCAAACCTTTATAGTGTACAAGAGGACTGCTCCACAGAAGGTGTCGAAGCAGCTTGCTTATGTTTTATTTCAGGAATAGTCCTGCAAGCATATTCCCACAAACAGCTGATCATGTCTTATATTTTCAGTCTGAGCATTAGTATGCTTCCACAGAGAAGAAACCGGTACAAAATGCATGCTGTGTCAAGCTGTACCCCTCAGAGTGCTTAGTCAGTTCTCTGGGTCTGCTCTGAATTATTTCAATGAACCCTTCTCCATGTAAGAGCTACAATATGCAGACAAATTCTGTCAGAACCTCCTCTGTTCTGCACAGTCACTGTAGCCCAGAGAAATGCCTACCATCCCTGGGAATCAAGTTACCTTACTTCCTTCGTAACTTTGGGTCGCAAAGAGCTAAAATGTAACATTGATCATCCTGAATTTTATGTTAGATGTGGATTAACATTTTGTTTCAGATTTAAGATCTTAAATTTTGGGAATATTCTAATTATATATTGAATGATTCTTGATCTAATATTTCTGATTCTTCATAAATTTCTATGTTTTGTTTAATCAGAGTTCTAGTCTCTTATACAGTCGTCACATTTTCATTCATAACTTATTCTGCTTGTCCATTTCCTCTGTGCTTTCTGCTTTGGAACTTGGATGACTCTTTCCTGTCAATTTTTCTTACTGCTTCAATGTGTATTTTAAGACTTTGGTTTTCATCCTTGAAGACAGCTGTCTTTCCAGTCCAGCACATTGTCTTTGCATCTCTCATGCTGTCTTTCCCTTGCATATTACTCTTCCTGTTTCCTACTCTTTTCTCACAGCTGCCCAATCTCCTTATAGCCCATTGTGGAGAATGAAGCTTTGCTAACATTTCTTAAGGTTATGCTAGGATGTTTCTTCCCAGGAAAAATAATTTTCTTTTGAACTCTAAGAGGATGTTTTTATTCTGTGTTGCAGAACTTTTTCTTCCTGTGGTCACAGGCTGGTATATTTTTAAACTACTCTCTGCTTAGGGCTTACATTAGCACACATTTGCATGTGTATGATTCATAATTTTGCTTAGAATTTTTTGATTTCAGTATATTTGCCATATCATTGCAACCTTTACAAGGTGAGCGATATTTTCATTTATAGAACAACTTCTAGCATATATAATTTATGTAAACTACAGCTGCTGTTAATAGGTGAAAGTAAATCTTTCCTGATCATCCTTTCAAGTAAGTTGATTTAAACCAGCTGATTAAAAATCCCCTTTTCCTCTTTTCCCTTCCCTCCCCTCCCCTCCCCTTCTCTTCCTTCCACTCCTGTTTCCTCATCCCCCCTTCCCTCCCGTCTTCTCCCCTCCCCTTTCCTTCCCTCCACTCCCCTTTCCTCCCCTTCCCTCCCCTCTCTTTCCTTCCCTTCTCTCTCTTTCCCTCCCTTCCCCTCCCTTCCCTTCCGTCCTCTTCTCTCTGCTTCTCTGCTTTTCCTTCCCTTCTTTTATCTCCCCTCTCCTCCACCTCCTCTTGCTATTCCTTCTCTTTTTTTCCCTTTACCTGTCCCCTTGCCTTCTTTTCTTTCTGTCCTATCACTTTCTTCCTTCTTTTCATTTATTTTTCTTTTCCACGCTTTCCTCTCCCATTTTCTTTTCCCATTTCTTTCGTTATTAGTCTTAGTTTTAAAGTGAAATCTGGGAAATTGCTGCTCAACAGGATTGTGATCTCTAATTTGCTGTGTAATGTTGACTGAGAATGACAATTTCCAAATGAATATAGAAAGTAGGACTCTGTTAATACTTAGAGAGGCATCAGGAAGTATTCAGACCAACTCCAAAAGTGTGGGTGGGGAGGGGTTCTGCTCTGCTACCTTTTGATCAAGAAGTTGGCTGTGGCCTGCTACCACTCCTTGCCTGCTGAACTTCAAGTAACTTTATCTTGTTTCACATGACAGACACAGAAAGCTGTTATAGTTCATTGAATTTGCCTAGGGAGCTGTGTAACTTTGACTACTTTAATTTGCTCTAATTTCAGCACTAAGTACAGCCCCTTGTGTTTAGCATTATCTAAAATTTTTTTCTTTTCATTGTGGCTATCCAGAGGAACACAGAAAATTTAGATTACTTAGATTACTGAGTACAAGTCACACTCCATTTCCACACTAGAATCCATATGTCAAGTTCTCAAAAAAAGGCAAATATTATGTGACCATCATATTAATGCTAAATCTGGTGTTTTTCAATAAAGTGAACAGCTGTGTGTCATAGATACAGCATAAAAGGTGTGTGGTACTTAATCATTAAACTGCATCTGTGCTTTAATCAATTGTCATATATTTATTGAGTGTCTAGCAGGCAGTCTGAACAATCAAACCTCCATGATGGCATCATGCTATGAATTTAGAGTTTTCAAGTTTGATAGGCATTCATAAAGCAGCTGCATTTAAATTTGGCTTTCAGACTGTTACCTAGCTGGAGAAAATATAGCCTTTGTCAGTTTTAATCTATGCTAGGGAAGGACATCTAAATTAGAATCAAACAAAAAATGGTGTGCTCATTTCCTTTTCAATATTTCTTCCATTTAGCATATATTTCAGCACTCTAAATCTGAAAGATACATAGCATGGCTCTGTGCTCTGGCTCTGTATTACCAATTCTGCATTACTACAAACAGTCCAGTTTGCCTTCAGTTCTTTGGTGGCTGATTTTGGCACAATGGCAACAATAGGTAAACAGGATTTTAGTGAAAACTGTCAAACACAGTAGATCTGAATCATAATGTGGAAGAACTTAGTAAGTATGGGGACCCTCAGAATGAATCAGATCTCTCAAAAGAAAGTCATCATACATTTTAGAGTTTGTTGAGTTTTTACGGCTAAAGTGAGGATAATTCATAGCCATGAGCTGTTTGGCAGATATTTCATGCTCCGTATGTCAGGTTCTAGTATTTGTGAAACATTAAGTAACTTGCACTATCATACCTGAAAATTGATAGTCACATTGTGCCCTTAGGTATTTTTGTTTTGTTTTTGTTTGCTTGTTTTGTTTTTGTGAGATAAGATCTCTCCATATAGTCATGGCTGTACTAGAACTCACCATGTAGACTAGGCTGTCCTCAGTCTCACAGAGATCCACCTATCTCTTCCTTTTGAGCGCCAGGATTAAAGGTGTGGCATCATCACTCCCCGCCTAGCTACACCCTAGGTCTCATGAGCTTTCTTCCTTACTGTGCTGCCAATGTTGTATAGACTACCATTTAGAATTGATGGCTAGCACACTAAGATCACAGCTAAAGTGTTAATATTTAGCTAGGAGATTTGAATTTATTAATACTAATTCAAAGTTAATATAAAAGGTGGAACACAGAAAGCTGTTTCAATAAGGGTAGAAATTTGATAGATGATATATGACTGGGTATGTAAGTCTTTGAGATTTGTCAGAAAACAATCAAGAGTACTATAAGTATTAGGTAATCTGGAGGTCTTGAGTGGATTCAAGTATTAAAATAGAATAGCAAAATAATGATAATTTGCATAAAATATTAAAAGTTAAGAAGAAGACCATGATGTACTGACAACTACATGATTAAATCTCAATGTAAAAGGTACAGTTTGATCTTCTTTCTTATTAATGGTCTTATTGGAGATAAAAAGCTGTGCAATTATTTTCTTCTAAACACTTACATAACCTGTTTAACACTGTTAAGACAATGGAGTCTATGTGTAACAGTCTGTTTGGGCAATGTACATATTAGCTATTTAAACCCAAAGTAGAAGATCACTTACTATTTGTAGCTTGTAACATTTCAGGAAATCAAGGGCAGTATCTTGTATTATATATTATATTCTATACAGAGAGTTTGCTTTCCATATGGAAACCAACAGTCTAAGCCTATTCCAGTGTTATAAAATGACTGATGTTTTCCCAAGAAACAACTTTCATACTCATTGTTTAAAATTTAATTTATTGTTCAAAAGAGAATGTGAAGGGCACTTTAAAGAGACAGATAATGAGTGACCTACAGGGTAGACCAAAAATAGAAGACAAATGCTTTTGCAACACTGAATTCATCATTATGGTGGAAAGAATATACACTTTTAAGGTGTATTTGGACATATATCAGTGTTGCTGGAGAATTTTTCTCCAGCTCCCGCCACCAAGTCCCGCCAGTCCCAGAGCCCACTTATAAAATAAACACACAAACTCTTATATTATTTAAACTGCTTGGCCATTAGCTCAGGCCTGTTATTGTCTAGCTCTTACTCTTATATTTGGCCCATTTCTATTAATCTTTACTTTGCCACATGTCTTGTGGCTTACCGGTACTTTACATCTTCCTTGTCCTGATGGCGGCTGGCAGTGTCTCCCCCTCAGCCTTCCACTTCCCAGAATTCTTTTCCTTGTCCCGCCTATACTTCCTGCCTAGCCAATGGCCAATCAGTGATTTATTTACTGACCAATCAGCAACACATTTGACATACAGACCATCCCACAGCACTTCCCCTTTTCTTTTCTTAAAAAGGAAGGTTTTAACTTTAACATAGTAAAATTACATATAACAAAACAATTATCAAGCAAGAATTACAGTTACAATATTAAAGGAGAGATCCTATCTATCTTCTATTTGTAAGTTTAAGGTTTTATATCTAACTTATCTTTTATTATAACTAAGGAAAATTGTAAGTATCTAGTCTTTAACCACATCAAAGACCTCAGAAGGATATACTACTACCTGAGAAATGGAGAAGGATATAAGCAACTTTTAGGAGTCTTGTAGGGTAGACAGAGACAGCTGGCAGCCTGGACAGTCATTCAAAGTTCTCTTGTAAAGTTGGGACATCTGTCTTCAGCCCACAGGCCTAGAGTCTCTTATTTACTTTTCTCTGTGTCTTGTAGAATGTCTGGCAGTTTTCTCTGCAAAGCAGGAACCTGAAGGACCATTTTGTCAAGCAAAGTTCAGTGGTCACCTTTCTATGGGTCCTGCATGTCCAGTTGATCAAGCAGTCCAGGCAAGAACAGTTTCTTGCCCAAATGGCTATTTTTGTCAAGGTGAAGATAAACTCCGTATGGAGTGTCTTCGATGCCCATCCTCCTCTCTGAAGTACATCGGTGCTGTCAGGAGCAGACATGTCTCATTGTCCAGAAAGTCTAAATTTTTAAAACATTTTAAATGCCATATTCTGTAGGTCTTTGAAGTGTTTGAAGACTACCTATCTATCTGAAATATAACTATGTATACCTAGAAGACTTAACTAACATGGCTACAAATATGATTATCATAGATGACTAATTATTAATCTATTTTTTAATTATCCATTATAATTTTAAATGAGTTACATAAACATAATACCTCAAACAAGAATAGAAATATATATACAGTATAACAAAATTAAGTTTAAATTTGTATCAATAAACTAAAATCTATAGCAATGTAAAACATTTTAAACAAGTTGTTACTCTTTCAAAGTAGGTTCATTAATCTACCCTTTTATCCTATCATATCTAAACTATCCCCTTTTTTTCTTTAGAAAGAGATTGTATTTATAATCAACCTGCTTTAAATAAAAATATTGTTTTTTCTCTGTCCCACACCAGAGGGCTCTTCTGATTTGGGACACAAGAATCTCTTAACCATTTTTTTTTTTTTGAGCAATATGTCTGGGTTTAGAGGGGGAGTGAGCCAATTCCATCTCTAAAGCCAGCTTGGTATATTTGGGAATTTGGGCGTAGCTTCTCTTACTACTTCCTGCTGGAGGGGGGCGCTGTATCTTCTGGAGACAGAAAGAAAATTTTAGGATCATGGAGTAGTCCGTGAGGCTGTATATCTGAGCCAGTTGACTTGAAACCATTCTGGATGTTGAATCATCTGGGCCATGGTGTCATTGGAGACCTTTCAGGGGGTCTTGGCTGGTCAAACCTGATGTATCTTAATCTGGAACAAATCCATAGTCTCTGGCTTTCTGTGGAAACAAGAGCAGAGACTCTTTTCCAAAGCAACATATCCTTATATCCAAATTTTGAAGTCAAGGTACCTTTAAAATATACATTTTGGCATAACTCAACAGCTTTTACAATCAAATGTTTTTCTGCAGTTACGAATATCAAAGAGAACATAATCCAGATTCTCTGTGTGGTAGTCATCTTTATGTGGCTTATTTTTTATACTACCTTTACTGTCTCTTTAAAGACTTTATTTTTTAAAACTATGTATTTGTTTCTATAACTCTATATATCATTTTTTTGTCTCTTTCAAGCCTACGTATCTTTTACATACATTGTAAACTATTACATCTGAATCTGTCTTATTGTGAATCTCTTGCCTTAAACTGCAGCAGCTGTGGCTGCTGGCTCCGCCCACCTCAGCTTCCCAACATGGCTACGTTTACCGCCAGCTCTGGGAGCTATTGTGGGTCTATGCTTTTATCCAAGCAGCGTGTAGCCCAGAAACCTCTTTTTTTGTTTTGTACTAGCAAAGGCTAAATTCACCACACAGTTTAATGTGCTACTTGCAGAGGCCTCATTCCCACCATACTGCAGGTCGAGCGCGCACGCTAGGAACCCACCAGTAGCTCAAACCGGCAGCTGTCACTTATTTGAGAGAGACAATTAGGAAGCTGTTTTTAGGTCTGTTTTAGAATCTTTTTTCTAAGTTTTTAGGTGGAAACTCTTGCCCCACGTTGGGCGCCATTTGTTGCTGGAGAATTTTTCTCCAGCTCCCGCCACCAAGTCCCGCCAGTCCCAGAGCCCACTTATAAAATAAACACACAAACTCTTATATTATTTAAACTGCTTGGCCATTAGCTCAGGCCTGTTATTGTCTAGCTCTTACTCTTATATTTGGCCCATTTCTATTAATCTTTACTTTGCCACATGTCTTGTGGCTTACCGGTACTTTACATCTTCCTTGTCCTGATGGCGGCTGGCAGTGTCTCCCCCTCAGCCTTCCACTTCCCAGAATTCTTTTCCTTGTCCCGCCTATACTTCCTGCCTAGCCAATGGCCAATCAGTGATTTATTTACTGACCAATCAGCAACACATTTGACATACAGACCATCCCACAGCATATCAGGATGGCTTGGTTGTGAACAATCAGCTTAAAATGTTTGGCTATTTTATTAGTGATTGGGTACAATAAAGCATTTGAACAAAAAAAAAGAAGAAGAAGAATAACAGTAGTGTTACAGTTGTTAAAACTGACAGGGGCACATTTTCTTATAGGAAAGAGAGCCTAAAGGCATCGTATAACTCAACTTTTGTTATATAACAGAGATCCACAGATATCAGTGGCTCACAACAATAAACATTTACAGCTATTCTTTCATAGTTTTATATGTCAGCTGAGGCAACTTGTCTTTAAACTGAAAATCTTCAGAGTTTGCTGTTGACTACCGATTGGGCCCTGATCTAACTATAAATCTTATTCACCAAGAACAGTGTCTAGGAGGCACATTTTTTTTCATGAGGATATACAAGCACACAAAAGACTCACTTGCTACTCCTCACAGCCTCAGTTTAGAAGTTCTTACACTCACTTCTTCCTACATACCTTCCTTTGTCAAGGTCACCATCAATGCGATGAGGGGCTATCTTTTGCCATTCTAGTGTGACTGCAATGTGATAGAGGAAAGGACATGATGCTATTGTGACTCAGGCAGGATTTAACAGCTTGGAACATGGACCAATACTTCCATACAGAGACTGTGAACCAACTGCAGCAAAACTAGACTTGACCAGACAATTGGCTAGTGTGATTACAGAAGAAAATTACCTTGACTTGAAGAGAAGAATGTAAGCTACATTCCTAATAAGAAAGGAAAAGGTTTTGCTGACTGGCCTCCTGTTAGGAACCTAGAGAATCTCTGTCTTAGTTAGGGTTTCTATTGCTGTGAAGAGATATAAAACAATGGCCACTCTTATAAAGGAAAAAAAAAATAATTGAGGTGGCTTGCTTACAGTTTCAGAGGTTTAGTTCATTATCATCATGGCAAGGAGGAGGCAGACATGGTGATGGCTACATCTTGATCAGAAGGCAACAGGAAGTGAACTCAGACATGGGGCAGTAGTATCCAGAGCATATATTATATCACAAAGCTGGCCTCCACAATGACACACTTCCTTCAGCAAGACCACACCTCCCAGTAGTGCCACTCACTATGAGCTTATGGGAGCCAATTACATTCAAACTACCAGATTCTTAAAGTCAGTATAAAGCTCCAAGGGAGAGTAACTGAGTGTATGCTCAAGAGTAAGCAATGTGCCTTAAAGAAAAGAAATTAGAAATTGGAGTATATGACTCCAGAAATCAAATCTTATCAACTCTAAAATCCATACCCTCAATCATCTTATGACATTGCTAGGCGACATACTATTGCCAAAGATAAATATGATATGGGTTATAATATGATGGGGCCACATTGTTACAACTCATCTTTGGATCCATTGATTCATTTTTTCCCTAGAATTCTGTGAATTGATCACATGAAACTAAAATTTAAGGACTTAACTTACACAATGTTTTAACTAAATGATATTGTAAGACAAATGAGTTTATGAAAGTTTCCAAGCAAACTTAAGGTGACCCCCTCTTTTTAACGTACGTTTATTGAAATCATTTAGAAATAAAAAAACACTTGTTTTCACATTTTCCTTACCTTATAATGTTTGTATATCTCCTTTTTATCTTGTTGGTTAATTTATTCATGTATGTAGATGTTAAAAAATAAAGAAGGTAGTAATATATGACATGAAACTTTATTGGAAAAATTAATACAAATATGACAATACCACATTTAGCTAAATTGATCTTATAAAGGCCTATGATGTGTACATAAAACTAGCACATAAATGTTAAAGAATGTTAATGAAACTTTCTTTTTTACAAAATGGTTGGGAAGATTTTAAGAAAAATCAGATTTGGCTTTTTGTACATTTGATCATAATTCCCAAAATAATCAATAATGTGTTGAACAAATTTATATCAGTCTTTATAAGATATGTTATACCTATGAAAAAGAAATGCAATTAAGATATATTGCATGTGAAAAAAATCTATTTTTAATAAAAGGTAAAAATAAAAATAGAAATAAGATCATTTTGAAAGGCTTGTCAAATTCTTTAATTGACATCACATGAAGAAATCAACTTTTCTCGGCTTTGTTTGTGAATTCTTGTATTTGCTATTGTGCTCCTACAGCCTAGCACTGTATAAAAGATGTCTCTTTTTTAAAATTTCTTCTCACACTGAAGCTACCAAACAGCCATGGCTGTTTCCCAAGTATTAAAATATAATAGCACAGAGGAGGAGGCACATAGTAACAATTTCAAGATGATCACATTACTACTCCAGAAGGAAGGGGCATTCCTAGAAACAATGTTTCTTCAAGGAACAATGGCAACAATAACTCTTTTCTACTTTTTTCTTTCCCATGTAAAAGAAGGCATATTTGATAAGCAAAAAAAAAAAAAAAAAAAAAAAAAAAAAAAAAAAAAAAAAAAACATTATTAAGGGTGAAAGAAAAAAAAAGAAAAAATAGAAAACCACATGCCTTAGAAGTAAAATGTAATTAAAATACATTCACTACCACATACAATATGTTGCAATTTACAAGAATGAGATGCAGAAATCAATGAATCTATACTTGACAACTTAATATTTTCAAGCATAGAGTCCCTAATTCCATGAAAAGTAAAAACACTAATACTTCAGAGCTATTTATGCTATATAAATTCTTACCTGGCTCAGAATTAAATGTTTGGTACAATCTAGAATATTTACATCCTTTTCCACTGAACCAGATTAAAGATTAACCCCTTTATATCTCATTATAAAGCTAAACATTTTAGAAGATTGAAAAAGATGAGTATTTTATTCTATTTACTATCAAGATGTCAATAAGCATTATATTGCAACATGATTAAACTCTAAAAGTTCTTGAAACGTATCTTCATTAGAATGTGAAGTTGCAGTTTGTAACTGTATTTGGTAACTGCAATGGAAACAGTGGAATTTGAGTATGTTCAGAGAGGTGTTACTTTTAAGGTGGTTTTACTGAATTTATTAAAAATGTAGAAAACAGATGCTTTACTTTTGTGAGTTCTTCTTTTGTTGTTGCTGTTTATACTGCAGCCAATCTATTGAGCATCACATCCTTTGTCTCTTTTGTATGGGGCATCATTAAGGTCAGTCTTATTTCAGAGCATTACATTTTTCTCCGTCTGCAAATAATTAATTTTTATAAGGTGTAAGATTATTACTTTTTCTCTTCAGAAAAGAAGAAATACAGTCTTTTCAGCTGTAAGCATTTAAAATTTACAGGAAATAATCAATCTTTAAGAGGAGTCAACTTCTAATGCTTCAATTGAAAGACAGTGAAAATTCATCATTTTAGGTTCAAACCATAAAGTAGTAAATACTTTAAATTTTTCATTTTTAACACTTATTCAGGTCAAATTTTTGAAAATTATTGAACATATGCATAGGTCTTAGGATATCCACTTTTGATAGGAAATTTTTTTCTAAAAAAAAAAAAAAGATTGAAGGAGCACAACAGGATGAAACCAAGCTTTGCTTTTTAACAGCTGTTCATTACATGATTGTGGCATAGTTTCCAATCTTTTTGCTACAGTTTTATTATTTTACCCAAAAGTATTAAAATCCTATTGCCCAAATGTGACCATAATTATAAACGAGGCTTAAAGGAAATGGAGAATTAATTAATTTCCTTATCATCTGAACGGATTCTTTAGAAAAGGATGTTTGCCACCCATCACATGTTTTTTTCTCATTCTTTTTCTTCCTGCCCTCTTTGGCCTGCCCATGTACCAGTCATATTGATCTCAGATTTCCTAGTTTTTAGCACTATGAACCAGTGAAATCCTGTGGATAATAAACTGTCCTGTCTTGGGTATTATGTGACAGAAGCACAAAGTAGACTAGAGAACATTCATAGGCTAGATCTCCTACTTTCTATGTTTGACGAAATGAAAAAAAAATAAAATGTCTGTATTTATCCCTTTGTAAGAGTAATCGCTAAACAATCTTATTAATAAAAAAAAAAAACCTGAATCCAGATATTGTGGTGAAAACTGAGAGGTCAGAGAAATAAGACAAGCCATAGCCAACTTCAACTTACCAACTTCTCAACCTCCAAAGAGAGATACTTCCTGTATACCCACACCTATGTACCTTTCTGTTCCTGTCCTCTTACTTCCTTTCTCTGCCCAGCTATATCACTTTTCTCTTTCTGCCCAGCTCTATGACTTCCTGTCTGTCTGTACAGACCTCCAGCCCTCTAACTAGTTATCTAGTGTTGAGAATTAAAAGTGTGTGCCACCATGCCTGGCTCTGTTCCTAGTGTGGCCTTGAACTAACAGAGATCTGGATGAATCTCTGCCTCCTGAATGCCAGGATTAAAGGCATGTGCTACCACTGCCTGACCTCTATGTTTGTTTAATGTAGTGGCTGACTTTTTCCTCTGATCCTCTTATAAACTTTATTGGTGTGCACAAATAAAATATCATTATTATTTTGTCTAAAATAAAAAATGTTATAACTAATATAAGAAAAACTATACAATTTAAGTACAATAACTATATACAATATATACAGGCAATAAATACATGAACAATGTCTAGTCCATTTGCATTTGACAAATTCAGTGAAAATATTCCATTATCTATCCTATTTTGGTAAGTAATATACCTAATTCACTTTCCATCCTAACTTGTGTTACCAACCAAAAACTATCTTTTGAAGTCTTTTAAACTTATACACTTTACATCTCTTAGTGAGTTTCTTTTCTGTTAACAAGGAAAACTGTAACTATAACTATGTAATCTTCCACTCCCTCAGAGACCCGAGAAGGAAATAATATTACCTATTGCACAGGAAGTGCAAACAAGTGACTTCCAAAAAATGTCAGTTATGACAGAACCAGCTAGCTGCCTGGACAGTCACCCAAATTTCCTCTACAACATTGGGGCATCCATTCTTTAGCGTACAGGTTTAGCATATCTGTAAAGCACACTCATCTGTGAAGCAGGAATTTTTAAAAAGCTTTCCTACCTTGTCTTGGCAAGGATCAGCAGTCCTTTGTTTTGTGTCCCACTTGTCCATTTTGGACAGGATACTGTCAGCAGTGAATGCAACAGCATTTTCTTGCTTATTTGCTAACTTTTGCCACAGTGAAAGTAAACTCCATATGGAGTTTCTTCAATGCTCGTCATCTTCTCTAAAGTAGATTGGTGCTGTCAGGCACAGACATGTCTCATTGTCATTAAAAAAAGAAAGAAAAAAATCTATGTTATTAAAACACCTTAAAAGCCATATTCTGTAGAGCTCTGAAGTGTTTGAAGATGACATGTCTATCTAAAATATATCTCTGCTTGACCTTGAAAACATACCTAATATGACTACAGGTTTGATTGTAATAACTAACAACTAACTTTCATTTCTTTATATCCTGATTAGTTGATAATAACAACTTTCAAGGACTAGCAGATTGCATAATATTGTTAAATGAACTGTATAGGCACAATACTTTGAACAAGATTAGAAATGTATGTACAGTATTTTCTAACAAAATCAATCTCAAATTTGTATCTATATACATAATTTATATACAATATACATAATTTATATACAATATACAAAAATCCAATCCAATGTTAAATATTTAAAACTAGTAGTTGCTTTTTAAAAGTAATTTCAATAATCTATCTTTTTATCTTATCATCCCTTTACTGCTGTGGATATTGCTCTGTATGCTGTGAATGTGTTGCTCTGATTGGTTAATAAATAAAGTGCTGATTGGCCAGTAGCCAGGCAGGAAGTATAGGCAAGACAAAGAGAGAGGAGAATTCTGGGAACAAGAAGGTTCAGTCAGGAGTTGCCAACCAGACACAGAGGAAGAAAGATATGAAGGCCGAACTGGGAAAAGGTACCAAGCCAGGTGGCTAAACATAAATAAGAATTATGGGTTAATTTAAGTGTAAGATCTAGCTAGCAAGAAGCCTGAGCCTTTAGGCCAAACAGTTTTAATTAATATAAACGTCTGTGTGTTAATTTGAGTCTGAGCAGCTGGGGGCCTGGGTGGGACTGGAGAAAACTCCAGGTACACTACCTCTACCTTGACCTCATCTTCATTGTTATTATTGTTAACTGTATATGTTAGCTTGAGAACACTGCTTTTATCGGGGATTAAACTAAATAAATGTTCTCTGTTCTTATTGCTGCATTATTCTGAAAAACAGAACAAAAGTCTCATTATTTGAAGATTATAGCATTTGTTTTGATACTTTATTGTAATTATTATCTACATAACTTTTAAACTATTTCAATAACTTATTTAGGTTCTATTTCTGTGGTTATTTATAATCTGTTCTAATACCTCTGAGTTTTGTATCTGTGAATTAAAACTTCAAACTCTGAATCCATACATTTTACCACACAATTGAAATATCAACTTACTTACATATCTCTCATGTACAAGGTCAACACAAAAGTACAGATCAACTACATAAGTTTCCCTTTCTCTTAAAACATGTCTTATAGTCACAAACATGTTTAAACAGCCAACTCTTTCAGTTTTTTGGGCTAAACATCGAAGCTCCCAAACTTCATGACTTAAATGTAGTGACATATTTTCCTCATAAATCTGCAGTTTGGCTTTTCTCTACTGTCCTTATTTTCAGCTAGGATGACTGCAAAACCAGAGGTCTGGAATCCTCTTAAAGCCTCTTGCTGTCACATCAAGTGGTTGATGCTGGCTTATTAGTCTGGACACCTACATGGTCCCTCCCTTGTAGTCTCAGCCTCCTAGAGTCTGATTACTTGCTTCCAGGTGGGAGCCTCTGGTGAGTGAGACTGTTTTTGATGACAACCTTAGATGTTAGGCAGCATCCTTCTCGTTGTATTCTATTGTTAGTGCGGTTGCAACAACACAGTAGAGTTCAGGGGAAGAAGAGAAGACGACGTCTACATGAATGTGTGGAATCAAAATGTGAAATATACTTGCTTTGAGGAAGTACAGTCTGCTGCAGCAAGCAATAAATAAGATCAAGTTTCTTTACTAGTGATTACTGTTTCAGTAAATGCTACTATTACACCCTTCTTGCTCAAACTACCAGCCAAGGGGGTCAGGCATTAGTTTATGCCTGCTTTCACTCAACACATCAGAAGTCATGTTCCTCTTATCATGCATGTATCTTGAATCCCTTGCCTTCTCTCCGTTTGCTTCATCCCTAATAAGCATAACTTTTTTTTCCTTTTTTTTCTAGATAGCATAACTGGCTAATCTTTTGAAATGTCTGTATAGTACATTCTCTAAATATATACCAGTTATGAAGAATGAACTAGCATCACTTCGGCTTAAAACATCATGCCTAGTAGGGAGGATTTGTCTAAATTTCATTACATTAAAGTGTGATTTTGGAAAAAAGAATACCTTTCATATTTGCAACAATGTCCCAAGTAACTATGATTGTTTTAAATGTCAGGAATTTATGTCCATTGTTTTGGGATTCTAAATGCTGTGATTAAAAGGCAAGTTTTGATATTTTTTTTTACACTTAGAAATATGTTTTTATTTATTGTTTTTTCTGAAAAGTTACACTATTACTTTTTCTGTGACTAATAATATGGACCATAAGTTTTATTTTTTTCTTTATTTCTCTAAGCATCATTTTGGATTGCACCCCAGAGGTCTGTTTTAATGTATTGAATGCTTTCAGTATATAAGTTACATAAATATCTTTAAAGGGCACATACTACTTTCCCATTTCTTACCAATTCTACTGTGCTGCTTTGTAGATGTAATAGTCTTATTAAATAAGAAACACAGAGCCAAATGCAGAGTTAAAAGCCCAAGAGGTCAGAGCAGTAGCTAAGAGCTGATACTAAAAAACCTTTCTTACCCTTTGCTGCCGCTGTCGTCCTTCCCCTCAGAAAGAGACCTCCTTTCTGTGTGTCTGTCTTTTTATTGACTTTCTGTTCTGCCTTCTCATTGGTTGTAAACCCAACCACATCACTTCCTCATCACTGCCTGGCTATACAGACCTCCAGGTCTTCTATGGTTGGTATTGAGATTAAAGGCATGTGTCTCAATGCTGGCTGTATCCTTGAACACACAGAGATCTGCATGTCATGTGATTGGGATTAAAGGTGTGCGCCACTGTAGCTAGAGTTTTTCTGCCTGGCCCACAGTCCAGGACAAATCTCTCTCATCTGCCAGTCTCACAGCCGCTCAGACCCAACCAAGTAAACACAGAGACTTATATTGCTTACAAACTGTATGGCTGTGGCAGGCTTCTTGCTAACTGTTCTTACAGCTTAAATTAATCCATTTCTATAAATCTATACCTTGCCACGTGGCTTGTGGCTTACTGGCATCTTCACATGCTGTTTGTCATTGTGGCGGCTGGCTGTGTCTCTCTGACTCAGCCTTCCACTTCCCAGCTTTATTCTCCTCCTTGTCCCGCCTATACTTTCTGCCTGGCCACTGGCCAATCAGTGATTTATTTATTGACCAATCAGCAACACACTTGACGTACAGACCATCCCACAGCACGCCGTTACCACCCAGCTTCTGCTATGGCTTGCTATTAGCTCTGACCCCCAGGCAACTTTATTTATTAACATAGAAATAAAGTCACATTTCAGTACAAATAAAATATCACCATACTGTTTTATGTCCATACAAAATGAATTCATTTTTATACCAGAAGAGGATAAAAATGGTAAAGTGTAAGTTAAAATATTACTATATTCTGTATTTTATCTATTTCATGGTATTTTGTGATCAGTGTATACTTTCACAGTAAATCTAGCCTCTTCATATACTAGCCATAATCTGCAATACAAAGTGCATAATATGCTTCAAATTTATGTTTATTTATATACACACTTCTTATACAAGAATTTTAACTTGTTACATTTTCTTTTCTTTACCCCTTTCATATTTTATAAAACATTTGCATGAGGTACTAGGAAGTACTATAATTTATTTTTTATAAAGGCCTTTTTTTCTGTTTCTTTTGCTAATGGCAGTGTTCCTTGTGATGGGTTTTATTTTTCTTCTAGACTCTGAAGTAGCATGCTCTGTGGATGCCAATGGCATACACACATGTCTGCGAGTCATATGTGGGCTTTCCTTGCTTGATCAAAGCCAGCACAGGAAAGCTAAATTGGCTACGAAGACTATGTCCTTTCAACTCACATTTTTCTAATAAAGCATTGGCTACTTTATGAATTTGTCTAGTACTTGTTTAATTGGGAAAAGTTTGTTCTTAAGTTTTTGATAGATAATCTTTGAGGTGACCTCATGATTTTTAAGGCAACATAGGAAAAGAATAATTTTCATTTATATGAAATATGGTTCAGTCAGTGTTTTTCCAAATTTCTTTCATAATTACTTTGATTAGGAATCATTATTTTTCTTATTGACTTGCATTTACAAATTATTTTAGTAAAATTTTATATTTTATAGAAACATTCTCTAAAAATTAAGAAAAATCAGAGAAGGCCTCCTTCATTTACTAAATAAAATGTTAGTTTACAGAACTCATATACATATGATGATATGCACGAAAACACTTCAAAGAAATTATTTAGATTTAGGTCATTTTATTAGCTCTCTGTTCAAATTATTATGGGCTTAATTATTTGGAACAAAGCACTTTACTAGCTTACTTTCTGCTCCAGGAATCTAGTGTGGACACAGCTGGGTCCTCTATTACAGAGGTTCTCTGAGGGCTGCAGTCTGGGTGTTTGCCCATGACTGTAATCTCACCTTAAGACTTGAGTCTTGTGTCTGCTTCTACTCTGAAGCCTTAACAGTTTTGAATTTCTTATAGTCTATAGGACTTTAGATCATAATTACTAGCTGTATTGACTGGGAAATATTCCCCCAGTGCATGCTATATAGACATTTCCAGCATGACCATTTATTTTGTCAAATGTACAATGTAAAAATATACTAGACAATATTAGTTTGATGGAAATCACAACTTTACATTACTTTGAATTAAAAAAAAAACCTTGTATTTTCTTTACTTTTTGTGTGCAGGTACACAAGTGTGTGTGTGTGTGTGTGTGTGTGTGTGTGTGTGTATGTATGTGTGTGTGTGTGCAGCTGTGAATGTGCCACAGTATACAAGTGGAAAATTGTGTAAGTCCGTTCTTTCCTTTGTCCATGTCAGTCCCCAAAACTGAACTCAATTGTCAGGCTTGGTGATAGATACTTTTGCCTGCTGAAACAGATCATCAGCTCAAAAGCTTGGGATTTCATTATTTATTTTAAAAGCACAATGATGCTTTCTGAATTAGTGACATGACTGTTATATTTCACAGTTAGTAATAGTATTTGAAACCACATAGCCCAGTTATTGTTTCTACAGTTGTTAGGGTTATGTTAATTGTTATAAAGGAAAAAAGACTATAGTCCACCCTAATGAGAGGTAAGGAACTACATTGCTCTGTGTTTATGGAGGTAAGGAAACACCATATATTCCTATTCCTTTTTTTTCTCTGGAATAATATCCTTTTTATTCTAGTCCTCTGTGATATAAATAAAACCTCTCTGGGATGCAGGTCACTACTGCTGCAGAAAATGTATGTGATCCTCCATGACTGCATCTCATTTCTTCTTGAAATGTAGATCCTTAAAAGATAGGTTTTGTAGTTTGCTGGTATACGCAGTATTTAGCTAACAGTCTGACTCTTTTTTGCTTTTTGTTTTTGAACTGATCAACTTCTGTGGTTGAGGCTAACCTCAAATTTATGGTGTTGCTCAGGCTGATCTCAATTTTGTGATTCTCCTACCTGTGCCTCCTAAGCGCTAAGATCATGCTATACAGTATTCTAAAGAGATTTTTAAAAGTTTATATTCATTTTAACAGAAACACTTAACCAGACAAATGCCAGTAATGGTCACCCTCATTTTTTTATGATATTACTATGTACTTGGAAAGTTTGATTGAAAAGTTAAGAAATCTAGGAAAGACAGAGTTTCCCAGAATAACATAAATAGTAAAATAATATTAAAACTTACCTTCCCCATATTCTAATAGAAGTATTTTTTTACTCAAGGAAAGGGCATACATAGGAACATTAGATTCTGTTAGGATGTAGCTGTTAGCAATAAATGTGAAGTTTAACTTCATTTTACGTAATAAAATTGGTTCAATCTGTTTGAAAAAGTCTTAGATTGTTTTAAAAACCTTAACTGTGAGTTCACATGACAATATATTTAGTTTTAATTAATTTGCTTTAAAAGTTGTCATTCACCAACTTTATGACAATAATAGGGCTGCTTTTATAAGTTAATGTTAATCTCCACCTACTGTAAATTTAACACTGAACTCTGATGAGGTGTTTATCCTCCTTATCCAACGTAAGCAATATAAAGAGTTTTAACTGCATCTTACCCTCATGGAAACTAAACTTATGAAAGATTTTCTTAGCCTTTCTATTGCTTTAGCATAATACAAGAAATTGGTTTATTTTGGCTCTCAGTTATGGAGCTCAAAGCAGGGCACTGGAACCTTCTCAGCTTTGAGTGAGACTCTAGGTTGTTACAACTCACTGGAGAAAGTCTAAGGATACCGAGTATGTGTAGACAGCAGGAATCAAGCTCATATGACACTATAAAACAGCTTGCATGCATGATAACAATCCATGTTTGCAGAAACAACATCAATTACTTTATGCAGATGCACCTTTCATGATTCAGAGCCTCCCTACAGGAAACCATTTCTCAATGCTGCCATGTTAAGGAATTTAACTTCCAAAAGGTTGTGATGGGGAAAAACATATTCTAACTATAGCAGATAATTTTTTAATTATTTAAGGCTATTCCGTTATTTAAATAGGGCCAGGTGTTTTCCAATAATAGAATTAGGGTTACCTCTACTTATTATTATTTATTTTTAACATAAAAAGTTCAATAAGGAAAGTATATGGAAAAGAATAATTTCTCTAGTCTTTCCTCTCTCTCACTCTCTGTCTCTCCATCAATCCCTTTTTTCATATTTTAATAATATTTTTCCTAATACATTAAATTTCAATGAAAGCATTGCTGTTTCTATCCTTAATATTGATAGGTTTGTTAGTCCCCTTTCAGCATCCACTGAATGCTATCAAATAACAGTTTCATTTTTGAAGTTTTTGTTTCACACTAAAGTATCAAAAGAGAAGCATAACCACGAACACATGGTTCAACATGGTAGATATACGTTGTTCTAGAAATAGTTATTTTGACTCTGAAATCACACCCAAGAATTTTTTAAAATACAAAACTATCAAGCCATTAGTAGAGAGATCAGACAACCAAAAGGCAGAGATGATTTTAACCAGAAAACAAAAATTAAAAATAATAGGTACTTTCATTCCCAGCATTCTTGTGGCCAAGGATTTGAAACCAGAGAACGGAGAATCCATTACCAAACGAAATCCACATCAACAGAGTTTGCTGTGAATTTTCTCTGAAGTGTGAAAAAGTAAATATGCATATTTCATTTTATGTTAGTCTATTCTACTTTCATTTCTGTTGCTATAATAAAATAAACAGACCAAAAAGAAATAAAGAAGTGTTTCTTTGGCTTACAATTCTAGGTTACAGTTCATCAGTGAGAGAAAGTCAAGGTAGGAATATCCACAGCCAAGAACAAAGAGAAATGAAATAATCCATGCTTTCTGCTAACTTTTTTTCTATCTACACTTCACAACATCCTGCCTAGGAATTGATATCACACACAATGGGCTGGATCTTGTAAAGAAATTAATCAAGGTTGATCCCCATAGACATGTCCACAGGCCAATCTTGAGAATTCCTCACCAAGCCTCTTTCCTGGTGATTCTATGCTCTGTCAAGTTGATGGTTAACGTTAAACAACCAATGCTGTAATAGGCAAAGAGGTAATTTCTTTTTATAGAAGACCAATTTTGCAGTCAGCATTTAATAATGTTTAAAGTTATGCTAGATCTTAATGTTTGTGTCTACCTAAAACTCCTTTGTTGCACACTAACCTGCAGGTGATAACTGAAGAAGGAGGAACTGTGGAAGGTAACCAAGATGAATTGTCCTATAAAAGAGACCCTTGAGAGCTATCTCCCTGTTCCTTACGTGAGGACACTAGCAAAATGGAATATTTTTTGATGCAGAACAAGGCTCTCCAGAAACAAAACCTGACCTGCAACTTTACATTTGACTCCCCATCTTCCAGAATTTTGAGTAATATATTTCTATTGTTTTTGAATTGTCCAGTTGATTGTGTACTATTATAACAGTCTGAATTGAGATAGATGCAATGTTATTATTTTTGTGGAAGAATAGGTACCTAATTTATATTTGTAAAATTATTATTAATGTTTATTGAATTCAGAAGATTGGCATTCATAATACCAACAAAGAATTTTATTTCATGTTTGCAGAAAATCCTGGGCAAGAAGAGTGTCACTTTGGTAGCTTAGCTTTCTTATATGCTACAGGAGGAACAGACTTCAAAATTTCTAAAATCAATTTACTTGCAATATTTATCGATATTCAATCCATTTGCCTTTTATACTCAATATTTGTCAGAGTCACATTATCCTTTTTTTATTTTCCTATATTATTACTAGAATATTGTCATCCTGTCTTTCAAGGACATTTGTATGGCAGTACAAAAGTGAAAATATCTTTTAAATATGATGGCAGGCATAATAGCTACGAAATGTATGCCATGTGGATTCAGTTTTTATGTATGAAAATAAATACTATGACCTATGTTGCTTAATAAGGTTATTTAAGTCATTTCATCCTATAAAGTAATTCAGGGTTGTTATAGTGATTGATCATATAGTGTTCCTCTTTATAGAAAAGCAGAACTTTTTTTTAATCTCTTTTGTCTAGGTTTCCTTTGCTACAGTTACCAGCAACCTAGTGTTTGAAACTCCATGAACATTTCATTATGTTCCTTCTCAATAATAATTTATGTGTTAAATATCACCAACTTTGTTATATTCTCTTTTGAGGGCTATTTCTCTTTTGCATAGCTGTTATAGTTTGGCTATAAAAGGTCCCTCCACAGGATTATAGCTTGAAGACTTATACTCAAGCTGTTTACATATTAGGAAATAGTGAAGAACCTTCAAAAGTTTGGGTACAAGTAGCAGAAATGAATCCCTAGAGAAGGGAGTGGATTTTGTGAGGGTTTGAATAAGAATGGTCTCCATTGGCTCATATATTTGAAAGCTTAGTAATCAGGGAATGGCACAACTTGAGAATAATTAAGAGGTGTGGTCTTTTTGAATTAGGTTTGGCCTTGTTGGAGGAAGTGTGTCACTGGGTGTGGGCTTTGAGATTTCAAAAGCCCAAGCCAGACCCAGTGTCTCTCTCTTCCTGCTGTCTGCAGATCTTGATGTAGAACTCTAAGCTATTTTTCCAGCAACATGTCTGTCTGTGTGGAGTCATGCTGTCTACCATGATAATGATGGACTAAACCTCTGAAATTGTAAGCAAGCCTAAATTAAATGCTTTATTTTATAAGAGTTGGTGTGATGTCTCTTCACAGTTGTAGAAACTGACTAAGACAGAAGTTGGTACTAGGGAGCAGGAATTTTGGGCTATAAAAGCAGCTGAAAGCTTTAAAGGGGGCTTAGTGGGCTGTACCAGTCGGGGCATAGAAAACAGAGATGCTGAGAAAACTGTAGATTATGACAACATGGCTCAAGAGACTTCATAGGAAAACAATATGATTAAGTGGCCTAACAAACATTGTTGTGGTATTTTGGTGAATAATGTGGCTGCTTATTCACTTGTTAAAAAATTCTGCCTGAAGCTAAGTGGAAAAGCTTTGGATTATTGGCATTGGCAGAGGAGATTTCAAAGCAGCCTAGTATTTACTGTGTTGTGTGGTGATTAGTGGTCACTCTCATGCTGATCTAAAATTAAAAGGAGAAAGTTAAGAAAGAAAAGATACAAAATGTAGAGGTTGAGGAGAAAAGGAGCACCAGGAAGTGTAATGGAGCCGAGTCCAGTGCTCAAGGAGACAAAAAGTTTAAAGCAAAGCTTGATGCTAAAAGCAAGAAAGGGAGTGATGACCACAGTGCAAGACCCTACCCAGCTAAGCTTCCAACTTGTGGAAAGTAATTTTAAAAAAGCTTAAGTACTGAAGAAAACCGCCAACAACAGAAAGCTGATGCAGATATGTGCTGTGGACTATTAGTTTAACTGGGTAAAGATCTGCATTTGTTTAATTATGTAAACATGTGTTGCATTTGTTTCACCTTGCCAGCCTAAGGCTAATAAAAAGCTGACTGGCCAATAGCTAGGCAGGAAAAAGAACAGGCAGGGCTGGCAGGGAGAGATAATAAATAGGAGGACATATCCAGGCTCTGGAGAGGGTAGGAGGAAAGGACAAGGGACAAGCCTGGGAAAGAATCCAGACAGATGCCAGTCAGTCAAACATAAAGAAACAGTGAAAGTAAGATATACAGAAGTAAGAAATGTAATAAGCCCCAAGGCAAAAACATAGATAAAGAGAAACAGGTTAATTTAAGTTAAAAGAACTAGCCAGAAATGACCTTAAGCTAGGGCAAGGATTCAAAACTGATAATAAGTCTCTGTGTTATGATTTGGGATCTGGTTGGTGGCCCAAAAGAAAAAGCCTGATACAGATATAATTGAATGAGAGAGCCATGATAGAGTCACAGCAAGCATCAGAACTTGGTAGCTTTGTTCATGTGGTTCTGGCTTTGAAGCCAAGGATTCAAAAATGGGATTATGGAATCTTTCTCTGTGGTTAAGAAAAGCTGCCGAGCTGGGCAGTGGTGGTGCATGCCTTTAATCCCAGCACTTGGGAGGCAGAGCCAGGTGGATCTCTGTGAGTTCGAGGCCAGCCTGGTCTACAGAGCAAGATCCAGAACAGGCACCAAAGCTACACAAAGAAACCCTGTCTTGAAAAAGCGCCCCCCCAACCAAAGGAAAAAAAAGAAAGGAAGAAAAGAAAAGAAAGAAAGAAAGAAAAGGTACTGAGGCCTGGCATGTGTTAGAAGTGTCTCTTCATAGAGGCCCAAGGAGGCTATTGCAAGCTGTGATGGTAAAGCCTGCACTGTGTTGGAGACTACAAGATGGTGGAGATGCAGGAGTCATGGAATATCTGCCTAGGGAGATGAAGACTGAGTGTTGAACAAGACCAAGAAAGAGAAGTTTGTTGCAATGCACAAAGCTAAAAGGTGTCGGAGATCTGAAGAGAGCTGTGACATTAATCATGGGAATGTAGAATTTGGAGTTTGCTCTGTTGTTTTAGTCTTGTGTTTGGTTCGATGTTTCCTAATTATGCTGTAATTAAAGTTGTCCTGTGTCCTGCCCAATCTGCAGCTGCTCAGACCAATGTAAACACACAGAGGCTTGTAGTAATTAAAACTGCTCAACCATTAGCTCAAGCCTACCACTGACTAGCTCTTACACTTAAACTCAGCCCATTTCTGCTAATCTATATGTTGCCACATGTTCCACGGCTTTACCTGTGTGCTGTTACATGCTGCTCCCTGAACAGCAGGCTAGTGTCTCCTGACTCAGCCTTCCTCTCCCCAGAATTATCCTTGTCTGCTTATCCTACCTATACTTCCTGCCTGGCTACTGGCTAATCAGTATTTTATTAAACCAGTGTATAAAAGTTTTATCCCACAGAATTTCCCCAATTAAAATATACACAGGTAAAGCCACGGAACATGTGGTGACATATACATGAACAGAAATGGGCTGAGTTTGATTGTAAGAGCTAGTCAGTAGTAAGCCTGAGCTAATGGCCGAGCATTAATTAATTAATTTTAAGCCTCTGTGTCACTATTTTATAAAAGGCTGTGGGACTGTGGGTGAGATATTTGTCCCAACCATGGGCCAGGTGGGACACAGAAACTTCTGGCTACAGTATGCTTCTATTTTGCCACTTGGGATTGGTAATATGTGTTACATATCATTGTATGTTGCAAGTATGTGATCTACTATTTAATTTTGATTTTACAGGGTTTTCCAGTTGAGAGATTGCCCTGAGTCTCAGAAGAGACTTTGAATTTTGGACTTTTAAATAGAATTCAGACTGTGAGAGGCTATGGGGACTTTAAAGTTGGACTAAATACATTTTGTATTAAGATATGACTGTAAATCTACAGGAGGCGAAGAATTGAATGTGGTGTTTTGAATAAGAATGGTATTCATAGTGTCTCTCCACAGCAATAGAACACTGACTAAGAGAGGTATTGAGTATTATGTGCCTTCTCTTGAGCCCTCTGCTCCTCACTGCTAGCACTGTGAAAAGCAGTCAACATAAGCTGCCACAGCTAGGGTACCCAGCTGATTCCAACACAATGCTTTCCTCATCATGGCAGACTGTACCCTTCCAAGTGTGGGGAAGGAAAAATCCTTCCTCCTCTAAGTTGTTTCTGGTAGTAAATTTGTCAGAGTAATTAGAAAAGTACCGAACAGCACTGCAAAAGGCTTTGTTTAAAACTTGTATTTTATGTATGTATGTATTATTCTTATATTCCTGCATCTTTAGATACATTTATAAAACATCTCTCAAAAGTATGTAATGAGCATTATTTCTGCTTTTGAGTACTCAGAAGCACTTGTAAACATTCTAAGGTGACTGAAAATTAATTCTTTTCTAATTTTTAATTTTTTTCAGAACCTTATACATGAGCACTATATCTATATCACGCTTGCCTTTCACTCTATGCTCTGCAACTTCTCTAGTATCCCTCCTTCCAAATTCTTGATCTCTTCTTTATTACTCTCTCTCTCTCTCTCTCTCTCTCTCTCTCTCTCTCTCTCACACACACACACACACACACACACACACACACACACAGAGATTTATTTACATGTAGCCAAGTACATGTGACTAAGGGTGACCATTTCAGATTGAAAAATCTATGTGGGTGTTCATCCCTGGAGGACACTGATTCCCAATTCTCCCTTTCTTGGCAGTCATTGATCACCTGCAGTTGATTTTCTAGGGTAGGATCATTAGGAATTATCCTGTTGATGTTGGCGTGTCAACTGGTATCATCAATTTGCTGGTCCTGCTCAGACAATAATATTGTTGTGAATTCATGGGTTAAGCTTCCTCTGTCAAATAAAGAAGACACTATCTCACAGCAGACTTCCTGGGCCTCTGACTCTTTCAGTCTTTCTGGCCTCCTCCCCTGGCATGAGTTTCCCTGAGGCATAGGTATGAGGGTCATGCTGCAGATTTACCAGTGGGGGTTGGCCAGTTGTAGATCTCTGCAATACTCTCTATCTGTTGTAAAAATAAGTTTTAGTGTTACCCTTATCTGAGCGTATAAGGAAAAAGGTAGAAATTTATTGCTTTCAGGCCAGGCAATAGTAGGTTCTTCTCTCAGGTCTATGACCTCTCCAGCCATTGGCAATTGATTTGTGGTACTAGGCAAGAATTCCATCCTCTTGAGTGGGGCCTAGTTAGACCACTGTTGGTTATCTCCCAGTAAAAAATTCCACTGTTGCATGATTATGAACATCTTGCCATTATAGTCATTGTTGTGTTTCATATGCTTTCTATCTGGGCAGGACTACTGATTGCTTCTGTCTTTTGACAGCTTCTATTTCATCCGATACTACGGGACCTAGTCTAACAATAGGGCCGCGGTTCTACCTTCCAATTCTGAGAGACAAGCAAGAGCAACAACAATGATCTGTGTTATTTGGAGGTCTCTTTAATTCAGTTACCTGACCAACAACTCTGGAGATTTATCATGCCTGTTAACTGGGCTTTTGTTTAGTTTAAGACTCTTTGCAGAGCATTATTATCACCTCAAGTGGTGTAACTTCCTTTGGGCCATGTTTATATGCATATGACATAACCTGGAACCAGAAAGACAAATGTTTGTATTATCTCTTATTTGTGGTTTTTGTTTATAAATATGCATATATATTACATGCAAATTTTGGTAAACATAATCTAAAATGATTCCCAATGTATTTTTCAAACATCCTTAGTGTTATTTATCCCTCTCTCCACCTCTATCTAGCCACACCTCTCTCCCCAGTTAAGGCCCTCCCTCTTTCATATCCTCCTTCATAGCACCTGTGTCCTGACATCCCCCAGTCTACCCCTAACCAGATTGGTTTTGTTTTACTTTCTTGGTTTTTGTGGTTACTTTAGGTTATATACTCATATCTAAATATTTAGTTAAGAACCACAAATAGCCGGGCGGTGGTGGCGCATGCCTTTAATCCCAGCACTCGGGAGGCAGAGCCAGGCGGATCTCTGTGAGTTCGAGGCCAGCCTGGACTACCAAGTGAATCCCAGGAAAGGCACAAAGCTATGCAGAGAAACCCTGTCTCGAAAAACCAAAAAAAAAAAAAAAAAAAAAAAAAAAGAAAAAAAGAAAAAAGAACCACAAATAAGAGATAATAGAACACATTTAACACATTTATCATTTGGGGTCCAGGTTGCCTCATTCAGTGTAATAACTTCTGGTTCCATCATTAATTCCCGGAGGCAGAAAGCTGATACCCTAAATATCACACCATGATGATACTATCTGGCTCACACATGGCTCAGATTTGACAAGTTACCCTGTACTTCCACCGCACTACCCTCTTTTATTCTCCGTACTTTTTTACTTCATTTTTTCCCAATACTCCTCCTTTCACTCCTGACCAATTCAGCCACAGCACCAAGCTAAGATTAAAATATAAATATGGCTGTGTTATTTCTTTCATTAAAATTTTAAGTGCCTGTCATAATGCATTCAGGAATAAATGAAGAAATTTGAATGGGCCCTCATGGTGCTCTTCTTACATTATATCTATCCATTCTTATTCTCTTTCACTTTTTACAGTCCACTTTTGCTGGCTTATTATCAGGACCAGGACAGACTTTTTTTCAACTTTTATTCTTTCAATCTGCCACTGTTTGAAAAACACCACTATATTTTTCAGTTTTCTGTGCACATCCCACATTCTTTTGCCTAGATTATTCTCATCAGGGAAGTTTCAGCTTATTCTAATGGAAAGAAATCCTTTTAATTCAGAGTACCAGTCACCTAATTTCATACAATGTTTCCGTTTCTGAGTTTCTCCAATTCTATGCTTCCCCTGATTACTGGATAACACACAGTTAGTGTTATTTCTTTTACCTGCATTTTACTTAAAAGTCTTTAGTATAGCAAATAGTGCATAATGAATGATAAGCTTGTAGTAAAGTACCCTACATATGAGTCTTGTCTAAAAACTTTATGCAGCTTTGGGGATGCCTATTTGAATAGCCCCTGTTACCTTCTGTATTCTTTTTAATTCCCATTTTTTTCTTTCCCAATTTTTCTTACTAGGAAGTACAGATTAGTCCTTCTTCAAAGAACTTTGACACACTTTGATGACCCCTTTGTTATAGTGTCTGCAATGGTCAAGTTTCAGTATTTATGGGTAATTTCTTAACCTCAATTTCCCCCGCTTTTATCATTTACTATAAATGCACATACGCACCCTTGTCTTTCTCTAACATTTCTTCCGAGACTAAACATTTTCATTGCCACGACTTCCTATTATATCTATTAATTATCTAATATTCTACAACAGTCAAAATGAAATAAACTTAATAGCCAAATAGTACACCTGTAACTTAAAATTTCCTCAACACTTCTTTACTTCAGTTATTCATTCAACTGTACACAAAGAACATTTTAAAAGTGAAGAAGGTCTCAACCAAGCCCTTTTTTTTTTCTTTTAAAAAACAAGAAGCAGGAGTGGCTGAGAAATCGTAACAACATTGTCAGGGGAGCTAGGCTACAGGAAGAATTTGTGTAGGAAGTTCACTCTACCAGACATGAATACAAAGCTTGATTTTCTTCTCCACAGTCGGAAAGAACAAAAGCAAAGCTCTCCTTTTGTTTGTGTTCCCTTTAAACAACATTTCATTGAACTCCTTAAATGCTGGGCATATGTCAGATCTTTGTCTTCCTGTAATGTTGTCTCTGCTGAGAAAAACATTAGAAATGCTGATAACTATGTAGTTGGGTCTTACAAGCAAGAAAGAGAAGATAGTCAAGTACAGTCATAAGTGAACGACTTGTGATCACATAACACATTTATTTGGCCAGTTTGTATTTGCTGTTTTTGATGATAGTTATTTGAAAACATCTCACATATATTGGAAATGGCAGATTCCCTAAAACTTTAATCTTTTCCAGAGTTTTAGGTAATGTGGTATCATACGACTTCATATGAGGGGAGAAAAAAATTAAAACTACATTGGGGTTGGCAATTAAAAATTATGCTTCATATAATCATATTTTTATCAGTATACATACATATTTCTTTTTTTCATCCATTGTTTTCATAGTGGTTATTTGATTTGTCTTAACAAAATCAGTCACACTCTTTAATAGTTCCCCAAAGGACCTTAACATAAATGAGCAGTCTGTAATAGGATGTTATAAGAAGTAAATTTGTTCCTTTTGCTCATTTTCTTAAAAAATAAACAACCAGGAAAGGCTATCTAATCAGACATACATAAAATATTTTTAAAGACTATCTTTGAGAGCGACATGCTGCCAAATTCCCATTCATGGAAACATCAAATCAAATATTATTTCTGTATTGAGTTGTTTATCTTGTTTCTACTCATGACTCTTCTTTCTACCCACAGGATTTCAGGAAAAGAGCGTAGAAGACTTCAAACTCCAAGTAAGAAACTTTGAACTTACTACATGAAATTTCAGATTAAATTAGAGTCCTTAAATTAATGCTTCATTGTTTTTCAGTTTATGACTCCCTACTGAAAGCAGAACAATGTCTCTAATTTCTTGTACTGCATAATAACAGCAACAGACATGCCTTAACTATTTTTTTTATTTTATTCACAAAATACAGGATTCAGGGAAATAAGAAAGACTTGAGTCACTTCCTTAAAAGCAGACCATTAAAGTCTTAGTTCTAGTTTAACTTTTAACTTTACTTAGATTTTTTATTGTTAAAAATGACAACTATTTGTTGGAAATGTATGCTTTTTACAGATATGATACATACTTAAACATTAAAAAATATTTAACATCTTGAGCACTACAATAAGAAAATAATAAATATTAAAAGCAAAGTCATGATGGTTATGAATGTTATTCACATAGAAATTTCTAAAAAATGTTATTAAACATTAATTCTAAAATTACTATTCATATTATCAAAGTAACTTTTTACAGACCACACAAAAATATATTATGTTGTAGTTTATCCTCTAATTTTATTTAATTAGTTTTTAAAATTAGATTTTAAAAATTAAACCAATTATTAATACTATCTCTAAGTCATGTTTTAAGTGAAAAGTCATGTTAGAGGATGGTAGAATTTAAATGCTGATTGATATGAGAATGAAAAACAGTTTTAATACTGAATTTCTGTCATTTCACTTTTGCTAAGAAACACATGCTCAGTACAAGAAACAAAAGCAGCCTGTAGAACTCTGAGCATCTGAAAATACATGTTATAAAACAGTAAGTGAATAAAATGTGTAAGTTGAAGGGGAATACTGTTTGAATTTGTGATAGTTAAATGACCTTAATTGGTGTTCCAGTTATGTAACTTACATGTAACTTGTGTCACCCTTGATTCTTACAGTGCACATGACTGTTTAATAACAAGACAAAATAGTGGAGGAAAAATGCAAAAGGCATACATAAAACAGTAGAAGTAAACCATAAGCCACAGATAAAGGCTAGATTGCGGACAACTCATTTCCATGAACACTGCTCATCCTAGAAAAATGTTATTGATGTTTTATATATGGACTTTGTATTATTAAATATTCTGTGAACTGCAAATGTTTCTCAAAGAACATTTATTCCACATCAAAATACAATCTATTATCGAAACCCAAAAGGAAACAAAACAAACAGTAGAATAACTTCATGATGTCCACATACTCTAGCACCACTGTGTTTCTTATGGTGGCTGAAGAAAGCTAATCCACCTGTAAAATGATTTAAATTGATTTTAGGTAATATTTCTCTTTCATATACTGTCTTAGTTTGTTTTTTATTGCTGTAAAGCGACACCTTGATCACAGAAACTCTTATATTTTTGGTTGTGAGTCTAGCCTTTAACGGCTGAGCCATCTCTCCAGCCCCAGAAACTCTTATAAAGAAAGCATTGAATTGAAGTGGTGGTTTACAGTTTCAGAGGTTCAGTCTATTATCATCATGATGGGTAGCATGGTGGCATGCAGGCAGATGTGCTGCTGGAGCTGAGAGTCCTACATCTTATAGGCAACAGGTAGTCAAACAACTGTCACACTGGGTGGTATACTAAGTATAGGAAGCCTCAAAACCCTCCCCACAGTGACACACTTCTTCCAACAAGGACATACCCACTCCAACAATACCACAACAATGCTACTTCCTTGTGGGGTCATTCTCTTCCAAACCACCACATATACTATTATATTCATAATATGGATTGGGAACATTAATTTAAATCATATCATTCCATATTTCTATTTATACAAATCTCTGAAAAAGTGTATGCTATTTATGAAGATCAATGAATATTTTCATCATATTGTTGCAAGATCTAAAGAGATTCATTCAGCAAAGTATACAGTTCCAAAAAAACAGAAAGAAAAAAGGAATCTTGCAAAATGTGAGCTTTCTTACTTTGATCCTCTCATTTAAATTATATTCAATTTTAGATTGAATATTTATGATGAAGCTTTATGATAATTGTTAGTACAGAGTTCTAGAAAACAGGAAACTGCCTTATGTGGTATGTAGTATGTTTATAAAAAGTGTTTACCTTTATTTTTAAAATGACTTTTTTTGTTGGTTACAGGATGGTAACATTCCCTATATCACCACTAATAATGAATATAATATTACCACATGATTCTACAGAAATCATGAAGTAAGCCAATGAGACAGAAAGACATAGGAGAACTTACACTATTCTCTTCCATGAACAGACTTGAAAAAAAAAATGCGGTTGAGATAAAATCAAAGAAGGCATGAAATATCAAGTACTTTAAAAAAAGTTTTATTAGCTGGGCGGTGGTGGCGCATGCCTTTAATCACAGCATTTGGGAGGCAGAGCCAGGTGGATCTTTGTGAGTTTGAGGCCAGCCTGGTCTACAGAGCGAGATCCAGGAAAGGCGCAAAGCTACACAGAGAAACCCTGTCTCGGAAAAACAAAAACAAAAACAAAAACAAAAACAAAACAAAAAAAGTTTTATTATTAAATTCTCTATTCATTTTACATACCAACCATGGGTCACCCTCTCTTCCTTCCTTCTACCCCCCAGCCTTCCTCCACAGCATACCTCCCATTTCCACCTCCTCCAAAGCAAGGTCAGCAGAGACTGGTATACTCAGCTGAGTCGGTCCAAGCCCCTCCTGCCTGGACCAAGGTTGCACACGGTGTCCCACCATAGGCACTAGGCTCCAAAAAGCTCTCTCATGCACCAGGGATGGATCCTGATCTCACTGCCTAGGGGCCCCCAAAACAGTTCAAGCTAAACAACTGCCTCGCATTTCCAGAGGGCCTAGTCCAGTCCCATGGGGGCTCCATAGCTATGGGTCCACAGTTCATCAATTTCCACTCGTTTGGCTGGGCATCTCTGTAAGTTTTTCCATAGTGATCTCTATGTCCCTTGCTCATAGAATCCCTCCTGTTTCTCATTGATTGGACTCCTGGAGCTCATCCTGGTGCCTGGCTATGAATCTCTGCATCTGTTTCCTTCAGTTATTGGGTGAAGGCTCTATGATGTTAGTTAGGGTATTCACTAATCTGATTACTGAAGTAGGCCAGTTCAGGTCCTTGTGGATTCCTGGGAACTTCCCTAGCCCCATGTTTCTCCCTGTTCCCATGATGTCTTCATTTATCATGGTATCTCTTTCCTTGCTCTTCCACTCTGTTCCTGTTTCAGGTTAAATCTTCCATTCCCTTATGTTCTCACCCCCTATTCCTTGCCCTCCATTACCCCACATCACCCCCAGTTTGCTCATGTAGAATTCAGCTATCTCTCCTTCACTGGGCGATCTATAGGTCCTTCTTAGGGTCCTCCTTGTTAGCTGCTTTCTCTGGAGCTGTGAGTTGTAGCCTGATTATCTTTTGCTTTACATCTAGTATCCACTTATGAGTGAGTACATACCATGTTTGTCCTTCTGAGTCTGGGTTATCTTACTCAGGATATTTTTTTTTTTCTAGTTCCAGCCATTTGAGATTCTTCTGTTGAGAATTCTCTGTTTAGTTCTATAGCACATTTTTTTTAAATTGGACTGTTAGATACTTTGATGTCTAGTTTCTTGAATTCTTTATGTATTTTGGAGATCAGCCCTATGTGAGATGTGGGGGTGGTGAAGATCTTTTCTCATTCTGTAGGCTGTCTTTTTGTTTTATTGACCGGGTCTTTTGCCCTACTAAAGCTTCTCAGTTTCAAGAGGTCCCATTTATTAATTGTTGCTCTCAGTGTCTGTGCTACTGGTGTTATAATTAGGAAGTAGTCTCCTGTGTGAACACAGTCAAGACTACTTCCTTCTTTCTCTTCTATCAAGTTCAGTGTTACTGCATTTATGTTGAGGTCTTTGATCCACTTGGAATTGAGTTTTGTGCATGGCAATAGATATGGATTTATTTGCAATGTTGATATCCAGATATCTCAGCACCATTTGATGAAGATGCTTTCTTTTTTACATTGTACAATTTTAGCTTCTTTGTCAAAAATCAGGCATTCATAGGTATGGAAATTAATGTCAGGGTCTTCAGTTTGAGTCTATTGGTCCACATGTCGGTTTTTATGACAGTACCAAGCTGTTTTTATTACTATAGCTCTATAATAGAGCTTGAAGTCAGGGATTGTGATGCCTTCAGAGGTTGCTTTATTGTACAGGATTCTTTTAGCTATCCTGGGTTTTTTTGGTTTTCCATACGAAGTTGAGTATTGTTCTTTCTAAGTCTGTGAAGAATTGTGTTGGGATTTTGATGGGGATTGCATTGAATCTGTAGATAGCTTTTGGTGAGATTGCCATTTTTACTATGTTAATCCTGCCTATCCATGAGCATGGGAGATCTTTCCATTTTCTGATATCTTCTTCACTTTCTTTCTTCAGACTTAAAGTTCTCATCATACAGGTCTTTTACTTGTTTAGTTAGAGTTACCTCAAGTTATTTTATATTATTTGTGGCTACTCTAAAGCGTGATATTTCTTTGATTTCTTTCTCAGCCTATTTATCATTTGTATATAGGAGGGCTGCTGATTTTTTGAGTTAATCTTGTATCGTGTCACATTACTGAAGGAGTTTATCAGCTGTAGGAATTCCCTGGTAGAATTTTGGGGGTCGAAAATTATGTATACTATCATATCATCTGCAAATAGTGAAAGTTTGAATTCTTCCTTTCCAATTTCTATCCCCTTGATCTCTTTTTATTTTCTTATTGCTCTAGCTATAATTTCAAGTACTTGATTGAATAAGTATGGGGAGAGTAGACAGCCTTATCTAGTTCCTGATTTTAGTGGGATCCCTTTGAGTTTCTCTCCATTTAACTTGATGTTGCCTGTTGGCTTACTGTAAATTGCCTTTATTATGCTTAGGTATGTTCCTTGTATTCCTGATCTCTCTAGGACCTTTATCATGAAGGGGTGTTGGATTTTGTCAAAGGCTTTTTCAGCATCTAATGAGATGATCAAGCTGGGTTTTTTTTCCCTTTCAGTTTGTTTATATGGTGTATTACATTGACAGATTTTTGTATGTTGAACAATCCTTGTATCCCTGGGATGAAGCCTACTTGGTCATGATGGATATTTTTTGATGTGTTCTTGGATTTGGTTTGCAAATATTTTATTGAGTATTTTTGAATTAATATTTATGAGGGAGATTGGTCTATAATGCTCTTTCTTGGTTGCATCTTTGTGTGGCTTGGGAATCTGAGTAACTCTAGCCTCATAAAAGGAGTTTGGTAACGTTTTTTCTGTTTCTATTGTATGGAACAATTTGAAGAGTATTGGTATTAGCTCTTCTTTGAAGATCTGGTAGAATTCTGCATTGAAACCATCTGTCCTGGGCTTTTTTTGGTTGGGAGACTTTTAATGACTGTTTCTATTTCCTTAGGGGTTATTGGTCTATCTAAATAGTTTATCTGGTCTTGATTTAACTTTGGTATGTGGGGCCTTTCCAGAAAATTGTCCATTTCTTTCAGATTTTCCAATTTTGTGGAGTACAGGTTTTTGAATTATGACCTGATGGTTCTCTGGATTTCTTCATTGTCTGTTGTTATGTCTCCCTTTTTATTTCTGATTTAGTTAATTTGGATGCTCTTGCTCTGCCCTTTGGTTAATTTGGATAAGGGTTTGTCTATCTTGTTGATTTTTCTCAAAGAACCAACTCTTTGCTTCATTGATTCTTTGTATTGTTCTCTTTTATTGATTTTGGCTCTCAATTTGATTATTTCCTGGCATCTATTCCTCCTAGTAAGTTTGCTTCTTTTGTTCTAGAGCTTTCAGGTGTGCTATTAAGTTGCTAGTGTGATATTTCTCCGTCTTCTATATGTGGGCATTTGGTGCCATGAATTTTCCTCTTAGCACTGCTTTTATAGTGTCCCATAAGTTTGGGTATGTTGTACATTCATTTTCATTGAATTCTAGCAAATCTTTAATTTCTTTCTTTATTTCTTCTTTGACTCAGTGGTGATTCATTTGGGCATTATTCAATTTCCATGAGATTGTAGGCTTTCTGTAATTTTTGTTGTTGTTGAAATCTAACTTTAAGTCATGATGCTCCAATAAAATACGGGAGGTTATTCCAATTTTTTTGTGTCTGTTGAGATTTGCTTTATGATGGAGCATGTAGTCGATTTTAGAGAAGGATCCATGGGGTGTGGAGAAGGTATATTCTTTTGTGTTAGGGTGGAATGTTTTGTAGCTATTTACTAAGTCCATTTGTGTCATAATGTCTGTTAGTTCCCTTATTTCTCTGTTAAGTTTCTGTCTAGCAGACCTGTCCATTGGTGAGAGTGGGGTGTTGAAGCTTCCCACTATTAGTGTGTGGGGTTTGATGTATGATCTAAGCTAAGTAACATTTCTTTTACATATGTGGGTGCCCTTGTATTTGGGGCATAAGTGTTCAGAATTGAGACTTCATCTTGGTAGACTTTTTCTGTGATGAATATGTAATGTATTTCCCACTCTCTTTTGATTGATATTTGTTTGAAATCTATTTTGTTAGATATTAGGATAGCTATACCAACTTGCTTCTTAAGGCCATTTGATTGGTAAGTCTTTTCCAAGCCTTTTACACTGAGGTAGTGTCTGTCTTTGAAGTTGAGGTGTGTATGTGCAGCAGAAGGATGGGTATTGATTTTGTATCCACTCTGTTAGCCTGTGTCTTTTTGTTGGTGAATTGAGTCTATTGATATTAAGGGACATTAATGACCAGTGATTGTTAATTCCTGCTATCCTTTAGTGGTAGTGTCGTGTATTTCCTTTCTTTGGGATTTGCTGCTGTGGGGTTATCTATTGCCTGTGTTTTTCTGGGTATATCTGACTTCCTTAGGTTGGAGTTTTCCTTCTAATGCTTTCTGTAGGGCTGGATTTATGGATAGGTATTGTTTAAATCTCGTTTTGTTTTGGAATGTCTTGTTCACCCTGTCTATGGTTACTGGAAGTTTTGTTGGGTATAGTAGTCTGGGCTGGCATACATGATCTCTTAGTGTCTGCATTACATCTGCCCAGGACCTTCTGGAGTAGTAGACATCTGTAATGTAACAGTATTTGATGGACACAAGAGATTAGTAGGAGATGTGAACTCGCCAGCTCTGTCCACTTCTAAAAAGCCTTCACAACATCATACCTGACAATTCTGAAATTTTCATGACAATTTTACCTAGAAATTTATACACATCATTTTTTTGTTTTAAATCTGAGGTTGTATGTTATAGGCTTTGTTTCTCTTTTGCTACAGTGAGTCATCACACACTGAGGAGGAGGACTTAATGGAGAAAGATTGCCACAACTTCATCATATGGGCCATTTTGTGGAAAAAAAAAACACTTAAAAACTTGGAAACACATCAATACAGACTTTAACTGTGAAAGAATATTCCTCAGATTTATGACCTATGTTGGGGAGTAATCTCTGTAAAGAAGTCATAGGGTGATGCTTCCAAAGGAGTTAAAGTGGGGGTTTCCAGTAACTGAATCTTATTACTGGGGAATTTAGTCAATTTTATCAGATATTTGTAAAAGATTTACTGACACCACCATTTTAAAAAAAAGTATATTACATATGGGTGTTCATTGAAGAAAATGAACTTATCTACATTTCTTTTATTTTTTGATTGTAATATAATTATATATTTTTCCTCTTTACTCTCTTCCCTTCAAATCTTCATAAATATCTTCATAAATATTCTCCCTTGTTCTCTTTCAAATGCGTGGTCTATTCTTTCATTAATTGTTGTTACATATGTCTTTTAAAGCAAACAGTACAGTTTTGGCCATGTGCTGTGAAAGGTAAAAATACTTCTTATATATAACTCTGATCAATTCCCTTCCTCCAACACTTGAGCTCAATTTTCATTACAGGGGTATTGTCAAGTAAAGTACAACAATTCACAGTTTGGTTTACAGTTGTTAAATGTGAATGTTCACCCTTGAAAGATAGCTGCTAAATAATCCAAATTTGTGAGCAACCTGTTATATAAACAATGAATTCTTTCACTTTATTTTAATGTTTGCCCTTTGTGAGGATATAATTATTTGCATTTTAAAGAAATTCAGAACACATTTTGACCAGCACATTGTGTAGACTGAGTGGAGAATTGTCTCTGCCTTTCTGTAAAAAAAATATTTCCACTATAAATGTGATAAAAATATTTATTACTAAATTGACCATTTTAGGATCAAGTTGAAAATGTTAGAAAACTACCCTACAGGTAATTTTAAACTTAGGAATCTTAGTGAAAGACATCTTCTTGATGTTGAATTCAAGGTATAAAATAGGTACATTTTGTACTCCAGTCATAAATTTGTACTGGTTAAAGTTTTAGTACTTATAGGAATAGATATAATTTTCCCTATTGAAAACACACATGTGTATGCACACACAAGATTCTTTAAAGTCTTTGTCAGCTATCTCTGTATTATACATGATAATTTTTTTTTCCATCAGGGAAAGATGGTATTTTATTTTTTATTTTTTTATTTTTTTTTTAAATTTTTATTTTGCAATACAATTCAGTTCTACATATCAGGCAAGGATTCCCTTGTTCTCCCCCCTCCCGCCCCCCTCACCTTCCCCCCAGCCCGCCCCCCATTCCCATCTTCTCCAGGGCAAAGCCTTCCCCACAGACTGAGATCAACCTGGTAGACTCAGTCCAGGTAGGTCCAGTCCCCTCCTCCCAGGCCTAGCCAAGCGACCCTGTGTGGGCCCCAGGTTTCAAACAGCCGACTCATGCAATGAGCACAGGACCCGGTCCCACTGCCTGGATGCCTCCCAAACAGATCAGGCCAACTAATTGTCTCACCCATTCAGAGGGCCTGATCCAGTTGGGGACCCCTCAGCCATTGGTTCATATTTCATGTGTTTCCGTTCATTTGGCTATTTGTCCCTGTGCTTTATCCAACCTTGGTCTCAACAATTCTCACTCATATAAACCCTCCTCATTCTTGCTAATTGGACTCCCAGAGATCTACCCGGGGCCTAGCCATGGATCTCTGCATCCAGATCCCTCAGTAGTTGGATGAGGTTTCTAGCCTGACAATTAGGGTGTTTGGCCATCCCATCACCAGAGTAGGTCAGTTCGGGCTGTCTCTCGACCATTGCCAGTAGTCTGTTGTGGGGGTATCTTTGTGGATTTCTGTGAGCCTCTCTAGCACTTTGCTTCTTCCTATCCTCGTGTGGTCTTCATTTACCATGGTCTCCTATTCCTTGTTCTCCCTCTCTGTTGTTGATCCAGCTGGGATCTCCCGCTCCCCCAAGCTCTCTTTCCCTCGACCCTCGCCCTTCACTACCCCCACTCATGTCCAGGCTGTTCATGTAGATCTCATTCCATTTCTCTGTCATTGGGCAATCCCTGTGTCTTTCTTGGGGTCCTGTTTTCCAGGTAGCCTCCCTGGTGATGTGAGTAGCAGTCCAGTCATCCTTGTTCCACATCTGGTATCCTGTTATGAGTGAGTACATACCATGTTTGTCTTTCTGAGTCTGGGATACCTCACTCAGGATGATTTTTTCTAGATCCATCCATTTGTCTGCAAACCTCATGATGTCATTGTTTTTTTCTGCTGAGTAGTATTCCATTGTGTATATGTACCACATTTTGTTTATCCATTCTTCAGTTGAAGGGCATCTAGGTTTGTTTGTAATAGCCAGAATATACATGATAATTTTAAGATGTAAGAGACAAGAAACATCAGCCAAACATTCAAATTGCTAATTAGTTTATTTATGGGATTCCGACACTGCAGTCTTTGCCAACTTGAGTTCCTCATTATAATTTAAAATAAATTCTTAATTTACAGATCCTGCAACAATCTAACTACTTTCATTTTCTTAATTGTATTTATGGATATCTAAATAAACTTTTCTTACCTCAGGGAGAAATTCAGTTTCCTGATGTAGATGTGTAGTGAAACTTATTTTTCTGAAATGTTATTTGCTATCTACTTGAAAACTACTTTATAAAACTGTAAATATATACTCTCAGTTGCCTAGAGTTTTCCCTGTCTTCCTTTAATTACTACCTTGAGGTTCCATCATCTCAGATATTCTAAGAAATCAGACAAAAAGAATTGATTTGAAAGTCCTATGTTTAATCTTTCATCATTATCTTCTATTCATTCATTGCCTCGCTCGTTTTTCAGTGGTTTTACAATGTGCCAATACATTTATAAATGATTCTCACATTTTGTGGCTGGCAATTCTCTTTTGCCAGACTACTCATAGGTAGAGAGCAGTTCTTCAGTTGTTTCCTCATGGGCCATGCTTGGGGAACTGTTCAAGCCCTATTAATTCCCCGCCTGTCTAGAAATTCTATGCAATTGTTTTGGTTTGGGGTGTATTTGAGTTACATGTACATCGTTCTGTTGCCGTTATGCACTAAGGACTTACAAAGCTCTCTCGCACTCTCTTAGGCTTTATTTGCATAACAGATCTCATCTGCCCTTCCCTGGAGACTCACCACTACCTTGGTGAGGTATTCTTAGAAAATAGAATTCACCTTAATCAGAATCTCAGTTGCCCCAAATGTGCCCAAAAAGAATGGTTTACATAAAAAATAACAAAATGTAAGACACAAAGTAAATTGAACTGACAGATTTACTTGCTTCTCCATGCAAGTTTTTCTCCCCTTTTCTTACTTTAATATGAAGACACTTCCATGTACCATTTGTAACCTCTTTATTCCCTGGGTCTTGAACCTTCATCTTTTGCTTCTAGGGCAATTGTTAATGCATTTCACCACTTTTATTTCTTGATTCATTCTAATGATGATGAGGATGATCAGGTAAAGTTGGGAAGACAGAATCCATGCCAGGTAGTTCAGTAGAAGAGTGTATAGAAATAAAGTCAGGCAAGTGAGAGAAAACAATGAAGGACCAATATTAAGACATCCTAGGGGGGTTGGGGATTAAGCTCAGTGGCAAAGTGCTTGCCTAGCAAGCTCAAGGCTCTGGGTTTGGGCCTCAGCTCCAGAAGGAAAAAAAAAAAGACATCCTAGGACAAGCAATGGCTAAAAATGGTACTGCCACACCAGCACCAGAGATCTGGAGAGGAAAATGAGACAAGATGGTATTTACTGAATTCAAGTCCTAAGGTTCCTCAGTGGGAGCTAGATCCAGAGGAAAGATGCTCTGTGAAAATAAAGCATACATTCAGGTACTTATCTAATTATTTATTATAAAGAAACTATTGGAATTTTATGTTTTTCTCTGGTAGTTTCATGGGGGATTTTTAGTGTGACTGCTTCTTGAAAAGTACATTGTTAGAATTCTTAGAGTTGTATTCTACCTGCTAGATTACAGAAATTAAGAATTTATTCTTATATATCTTGTGAACTAACCAGATGCTTCGTAAGAGATAAGAAAGAGATGAACTGAAAAAGTTTGTGCGAGTCAGAATAAGATTATAAACCATTGAAGTGGGCCAAGTGTTGTCTTAGAGACTTTGTTTGCATATTTAAGTTCAAAAGAGAAATTTGAATTTAAAATAAGAAATATATTATTTATCTTTTTCTTAAGATGTGATGATTATTGAACTATATTATAAAATTGAAAATGATTTTCAATTTTCTATTCAATGCAAGAAGAAAGAAATATTTCTATGATGGCATACGCATGGATGGATATCTGATAAAAGACAGTGAAGAGAGGTCCAAGTTTCACTGGGCAATGTCAGAACTGAAGTGAAAACGTGTCTCTTTCTGCCTCTGCCATCCATTGCAGCTGGATGGCTTGCCTCTGCAAGGCAGGCTCTGGTTGTTGAAAGGAAGATTGGCATCTTCCATGTACATCAAGCTCCTCATTTTGAAATGTTGCTTTGGTGTTTCAGAACATAATGCACACAAATCATACCATATTAAATGACTCAATTGGAACTCACTCACATCCACACTTTGCTATATATTCAGTATTTGTTGAAAAACTGAGTAAAAATAACTCATTTATCTTATTTATTTAAAGCAGAATTTAGTTCAAATCAAGAATGTGTTTCTATTATAAACTTATATATTTTTATTTGGACATTGAATTGTTTCAACTTGTTAGAAATAACATGCTGCTCCAATCAAAAGCATGGTTTTGTAGAGAGTTAAACAAGTTCAAGATTAATGCCAGTGCTTTTCCTTTAGACACACACACACACACACACACACACACACACATACACACACACACACAGACAGATATAACTGTATCTACCCATATATCTCTATAAATACATAATTATGTACATATACATGTATACATATACATATACATCCATGTGTATATACCTATCTGATTATCATTGCTGGAACCCTTCCATAAAGAAATCAAAGAAACTCTGGTATTTTGGGTAAACTTCCTTGAAGTTACAAAAGGAAGTGAGGAAGTTGGGTGTGGTGGAATAAACCTGTAATCCTTGAGGTCAGAAAACTGAGTTTGGGGGACTGAACGTTAAATGTCTGTCTGTGTTCATGTCTCAAAAACAGGCAGGAAACTGAAAACTCAAGTTAGAGTATAGTCTCACCCTATTAATAAATGAGAACCCTTCCTGAGTGTGTGAACAAGTGGGTCTCTGTTTCTTGTGCCTTCCCTTGAACTCTTTTCCATCTACTGTTTGTTTTGTCCAATTCTCATGTCTTAGTTTTTGTTTTACCTTCTTATATCTTATTTTATTATTAAAAAACAAGAAATACAAAACTAATTTGCAAGGTATGACTCTGGCACTCTAGAAATCTAAGCTAAAAATCTCAGTAATGAGTGATCTGATTTGATCAGTAAATGTTAGCCTCTCTGATTTTGTTTCTGCTTCCAATTGAACAGCAATCAGAGAAAGCCAAATAGCTCTGCCTTGCCAGTCACACAGGATGCTCTGCTTGTAGTCAGCCTGCCCATAGGTACCTCATGCCAACACCATCTAGCCAGAGACTTCTCTTTCATCACTACGAAGCTTTCACACTTCCCAGCCTGCCTTTGAGTCCCTGCCAAATGCAAGCTATGGTGCAGAATCCCTTGCTTCATAGTGAACTTCAAATAAACAGCTTTTGCTTGTTTTCATCTGAGTAGTCTTCAGTTAATTTCACATGGCATGTATTCCTGTCCATTTGTGTCATAAAGGAGAGATAAATCATTCTTTATAATCTTTTCTTTTTAATATTCTTTTTATTTAAAATAGAGTATTTTCATATAATATATTCTGATGACAGTTTCCCCTCCCTCATCCCCCAGACCATTTCTACCTCCCCATCCATCCAACTCCAATCTATTAGTTTCTTTCCTCCATTGTATGCTTCTAGACAATGGTTCTGTTGCCAAGAGCAATGTTATAGATTTACTGTTTTGACTCATTTTTAATTTATTCATTTTCTGCTAATAATGCCTTTCTCTTTTCTGTTTTCATCAATTTACTACTCTCCCCTTTGCTTTTTATATGACCTATTATTTCATCGATACTCCTTAGATATTCAATTTTCTTAAATTTATGTCCTATTTTTCTTTTTAGTAAATTATTTCCTACTACACAACCAAGTTAATTAGGCCTTTGTTCTTTATAAATTTTATGCTAACCAGTAAATTGAAATTTTCAAATTGAGTTTTTCAGGGATACCTCATGTTATATAACATATGGCTGATTTTAATGTGAGTAATATAGCAGATATTATACCAGGAAGTGCATTTTAATGTGTGAAAGATACTGTGTATCTCTTAAATATCATACTGTATATAACCTTAGCCTCATAAATTGAAAGCTTTATAGGAAAACAACAAATTGTAATTTAAGGAAAAATAATAAATAAATAGATAAATAAACAAACAAACAAATAAATAAATAATGGCTATGCCTAAGAATGGCGTCTAAAAGGGGTCATGTGTGAGGGGATGATGAAGGATTGTACTGCACTGTAGGCCCAAAGACTTTGAACTCACCAACAACACTGAGCATGATGGGGTATCAGAAGAGTGGAACAGCAGGATATAAATGGTGTCTCCTTTTTGATATGCCTCCTTTGAATTTTCAAAAGGCAGTTTCTATGACAGAAGACACAGAACCATGAATATATCTTTATCTAAACTGGTTCTCATGAGAACATAAATCTCCACTATGTTTATCTTACTGCACTCATTTAAAGTGAATATGTGTTTCATTTTTATACTGTACTCACATTCATGTTAAATATTCATTCCAATCAGATATTGTTTGCTCAGATGTTTGCAGCATTAAATAATTAAGCTATAAATTCATTATAACATGAGTAAATTCTATTAGGAATATCTATTTGGAAGTAAAAATAACAAAGGACCCAGAGGAATCTACAAAGTTCCAGAATTGGGTAGAGCCAAAATAAATACAGACTTCCACAGGATAAGTAATTTTATCCTTCTGATCTAAAACTCTGAAACCTTAGTGATTTGAAAAATAATAAAGTATTTGCACTCAAATTAATTAGATTTCATTACTGTTTTGGTTCACACTTTAAGATTTAGTCATAGATCTCTTAAAAACTTACACAAACTGTGTTGCTCATTTGGGGAATAGATTCAGAGAATTATAGGGGTAGAAGAAATTTTTTCAAAATTGTAACTCAATAATACTTCAATATTTTATTATTCCAAAATTTAAGGAAAGCAGAAATAAATTTTATATGATCTGTTTCTGTAAATATTCTTCATGCATAAGATATTTTTATATAAAAAGATCTAGTTTTGTAACATTAGATTATTGTTTTGTTAACAATTTTAGTGTTAATGAGAAGTAACATATGAGCTAATCATTGACTAACACCTTATGTAGAAAGGCAGCTGAGAAGTATAACTTTTAAAATAGTTTAAAAGTTAAAATTAATGGCTTTTGTAAAACTAATTATGACGTGAATAAATCAATTATTTTTAAAAATGTGGCTACTTTGAAAATGAGACTGAAAAACTAAAGACAATAAATGGATTTTTTTATATTAACTAACAATTATGTGAAAATTCTTAAAATAATAACATTAATTTTAAGAACAATACAAATATATTGAAAAATTAAAGCCTAAACAAATAGTAGTGTCTTGTCTCAGACACCACTCATATACATCCATATATACTTTATTTCAGAAATACTATAAACTTAATTTTATTCTGGTTATTAATGATGTATGAGAAAAGAGGCAGATAATTATCAGTTTCAACAACATCAAAGTATAAATCTTAGTTTATATAAATTAATTTAATGTCAATTTTTTCACTTTGAGTTTAATTTTTCCTTGAGATAAAGAAATTGTAATAGATGGTTCCTCAGTGACATGTATGTGGATATTAAGAACAAGGCTCAAAGCTAGTGCATGAATCAGGATTGGAAGATTAGTAACTCTTTTAAGATTTTACTCCCTTCAGTTAACTTTGAGTGTTTTGTTCTTAAGCCAACAGTGTTGTACTGGAACTTGGTGTGGGGATCTTTCTACTGCTGTTCCTTACCTAACTATTCTCTTCCTTTTCCTTCCTAACTAGGATCATCCCCTGGGCTGCTCACTGCGGCTTATTATGTCATTATGTTGCTGAATTATGTCATCACCCTCTCCAACACATCCGGTGTATGAGTGCCAGTTTAAACCACCCAGCAGTGCTTTTATGGTGAGATCCTCCATAATGCTAGGCACACTGATCATTGAACACATGGCAAAATGAGCCCTTTGTGTTGCTTGTTGGAAGGCTCATTAATATCATACACACGTGTGTATATTAATACTCATATATATACCTATATATACCATTCTCAATCTATATGAATCACTAGGCAATCTACAGATATCCTGATTTGTTTGCTTTTGCTTTTAGTTGAAGCAATCATACAGTTTGGGGAAAGATTATTTATTTCCCCCATATTCCTATAATAGCTCACAGAACTAAATTAATATCAATAGGAAGAAACTGTTGACAGCTGGAAAGGTGAAGTAGAGGTAAAATCAAAACAGGAAATAAAAGTATCTTTCTTATATTGCTTGTGTAGAAAATGCTTAGTTTTTTTCTTTCCAGTCTTTCCCAACCACATATTTCAGAGCAGTTCTATCCTTCCCTCCACCAAAGTAAATTACAGAATATAAAACAATACTTCTGTCATCTGGGTGAGTGCCAGCTCCCTCATGCATATAAAGAAAGAGAAGTTTTCTTTGGCTTACTGATCACTAGGTTAGCGTCTCAGGACCCAGAAGTAAAACACAAACTGAAGAAAGAAAGTCATAGATTTTTATTCAGTGTGGGTTTTAGGAGTTGTAGAGGCATTCATAATGCTGAGATTCCAGGTTGCAGTGGGAATGTTGTAGAATTCCGCCTGACACGATTCACCATTGTATGTATGTCTATCCATATGTCTGTCCTTTCTTCAGGCCCTGACTGCCCCTAGTCAGGGTTCTGAGGCTGAAGCTGTGTATTTATCCTCCTTGTTTACTAGCAGAGATTGATTAACCTGATCCTACATTTATTTTTTATAACATCAGGGATCCATTTTTTAAGAAAAGAGTCATCACAATTTTATGTCTCCCGAAGGCTCCAGCACTTTTATTCTGGGGACAAGGGTTTCACCCTGTAAAGTTTGGAGGAGACACATTCAAATCAGAGCACCATGCAACATACAAGCACACACACACACACACACACACACACACACACACACACACACATACTTTTATGGATGTCTACTTCCTATGTATCCCATGATATAAATAGTGTATTGCAAAGTCATTTATTCCTAGACAAACTTTAAAAAAGTAACTACATACAGTCTTCATAAGACAAATGATTATTTAATTTGCATTGAACATCACTGCTTATAATTTCCTTATAATGGGAGAAAAAAGTTACCAACTTACCAAGGACTGATGGTTATGCTCTTAGTGGTACGGAAACCTCAATTCTTCTCTATAATGTTTTCATGGTTCACCCTCCTCCTATTTACAATACAATAAAATAAAATAGTTACAGTTGCATCTGTTTTCCTTGATTATGTATGTATAAAGGCCTAGTGATGCAAGTGCACATCTCTAACTTTGTTAACTCACCGTACATCTTTTCTGCTTCCTAATATGATGACTTTCTCTTCTCTAGTGTGCTTATCTTCTTGCCAGTGCTGCTCATTCAGTACTTCCTCATGTGCTGCTATCCAAAGATAAATAGAAACTTTGATCCAGGGTCCTTATCTCAGGCTAATGAAGGGATCTGTAAATAACAGAATGACATTTTGTCTTTTTCTGTCTTAATATTTAGGAGAAACTAGGCACCGTTGGGTAGCCAATATTGTAATTCTTGAATCATCTAGTTCAGCAATACAAACTGGCTACTTTTTTGCTTTTTTTAAATAGATGCTCATTATCAGCAATAATAAAGTCCAGCTAATAGGCAAAAATACTAAGCTGGCCTTTCTAAGAAACAAATGAATCTTCTTTATCTAAATGACTTTATTCCACATAACCATAAGTAGAATTTTCATAAAAATGTAAATTGCTTATATTGATTGCTGTTTTTTATAATTTTCCAACCTAAGAACATCAAAAATTATTGTTAGTTGGGAGAAACACTTAAAATACTCATTTTCCTCTTTGAAGTCCAGCAAGGTTCTATTAAAATCATTATTAGAAGATCATTTTGGGGAGAAATATTCTGTACTTTATCTAAAATGTTAAAAATGTTTACTTGAGAGGTCATCAATCCGGTTAGCTCTAGTGCATTAAATTCCTATGTAAGCAAACCGAAATCCAACACAACCAGAAAATTAAACCAAAATTGTTACCAATTAGAAAGTGCCAACCATTGAGTAAGGATTTTCCACTCTGATTAAATGTATTTTCTTTGCCTTTCTTCCATATTTAGCCTGTGAAAAATGAGTCTCCAGCCCCTACACCTGCATTCTTGTGGTTGCGCAAGCTGCCTGATTCATGAATATTATCTCTTCAAATACATGCTGATAAAGTGCGATATTCTCATTCTGAAAACATCTAGAGTACATTTTGTAGTTTGTGATTTTATTTCAGAAATGTAGTATCTTACCTCAGTTTCCCTTGCACCAGGTTTCTACCTGACACTGAAATTTATCTCTTTCCATTCGTCTCTTTTGGTTCTCTCCCCTCCTTCTACCCCTCAATCCCTCATGTTCCCATCTCCACCCATTCCCAGTCTGTACATGAAATTCTAAACAGTCTTAGTAAATAAGAAACATAGGGCCAAATACAGAGGTAAATAACCAAAGAGATCAAAGAGTCACGACTACCTTATCTTACCAACCTCGCTGCTGTCCTTCCCCAGAGCGAGAGCTTCCAATGTCTGACTTGTCTTTTTATTGCCTTTCTGTTCTGTCTTCTCATTGGCTCTAAACCCAATCACATGACTGCCTTGTCACTGCCTGTCTATACAGACAACCAGGTCCCTATGGTTGGTACTGAGATTAAAGGTTCGTGTCACCAGCTTGGCTGCCTCCTTGATCACATAGAGACTCTGCCTGCCATGTGATCAGATTAAGGGTGTGTCCTACCACTGTTGGACTGCTTAATGGCTTGCTTTTAGCTCTGATCTCCAGGCAACTTTATTAGCATACAAATAAAATCACATTTCAGCATAAATAAAATATCACCATACCACTCCACTCTTGGGATCTCTTCTATTTTCCCCTCCCTAAGAGATCCACATCCTCCCTTGGGCCCTCCTTGTTATCTCTCCTTTCTGGGTCTATGGATTGTAGCATGGCTATCCTTTACTTTACAGCTAATATCCATTTATAAGTGAGTACATACCATATTTGTCTTTCTGGGTCTGGATTATCTCACTTAGGATGATATTTTCTAGTTCCATCCATTTGCCTGCAAATTTCATGATGTCATCGATTTTAACAGCTAAGTAATACTCTGTTGTGTAAATCTACCATATTTTCTTTATCTATTCTTTGATTGAGGGGCATCTAGGTTATTTCTAGGTTCAAGCTATTAGGAGTAAAGCTGCTATGAACATAGCTGAGCAAGTGCCCTTTTGGTATGATTGATTATCCTTTGGGTATATGCCCAAGAGAGGTATAGCTGGGTCTTGAGGTAGAGTGATTCCCAGTTTTCTGAGAAAGCTGCCATATTTATTTCCAAAGTGACTGTACAAGTTCTCACTCCCACCAGTAGTGGAGGAGTGTCCCCCTTGCACCACATTCCTTCCATCATGAGCTGTTATTTGTGTTTTTGATCTTAGCCATTCTGACTGGTGTAAGATGGAATCTCAGAGTCATTTTGATTTGCATTTCCCTGATGGCTAAGGATGTTGAGCATTTCCTTAACTGTATATCTGTCATGTGAGATTCTCTTGTTGAGAATTCTGTTTAGATCTCACCCCATTTTTTTAAATTGGATTATTTGGTGTCTTGATATCTAGTTTCTTGAGTTCTTTATTTATTTTGGAGATCAATCCTCTGTGGGATGTAGAGTTGGTGAAGATCTTTTCCCATTCTGTAGGCTGACATTTTGTCCTGTTGACAGCATCCTTTGCCTTACAGAAGCTTTTCAATTTCTTGATGTCCCATTTATTAATTGTTGATTTCAGTGTCTGTGCTACTGATGTTCTATTCAGGAAGATGCCTCCTGTGCCAATGTGTAAGACTCCTAGCAATAGTGGATATGTAGACTAAACTGGCCATCTCCTGTGACCAGGCAAGAATTCCAGTGGAGGGATTGGAATACCAACCTAGCCACACAGTCTGTTCTGCCTATGGGATATGTGTGAGGGGGTAGTTAAGGGTGATTCAGAGGTTATGGGAGTGGCTAACCAATAACTCATCCAGCCTCAGACCCATACCATGAAAATGAGCCCACCCTTGACACTGCCTGGAGTTCAAGGATCCAGAGGCTGGACGGCCCAGAGACATAGGACAAAACCAAACACTATTGGAGAAAAAAGTCAACTAATGCCTAACAATATTCTTCTATACTCATAGATTGGTGACTACCCCTATTGTCAGCAGAGAGCCTTCATCCAGTAACTAACTGATGGAAATGGATGCAGAGACCCACAGCCAAGCACTGGGCTGAGTGAAGGGAATCCTGCTGAAGAGGGAAAGAAAGGATTGCATGAACCAGAGGGGTCAAAGACATCACAAGAAAACCCACAGAAACAACAAACCTGAGGTCATGGGAGCTCACAGAGTCTGAACCTACAACCAGGGAGCCTGCATGGGACTGTCCTAAGTCCTCAACTCCTAATACAGGGAGCAGAGCTGGTCGCTAGGACGTTGACTGGCTTTGGGGACCCTGTTCCTCATTCTGGGTTGCCTTGCCCAGCTTAGTCCTACCTCAACTTGATATGTCATTGCTCTGTTGATACCCATGGGAGGTCTGCCTTTTTCTGAACAGAAACAGAGGAGGACTGGATTGGGGGAGCGGGGAGGGGATAGCAGGATATTAGGGAGGGGAAACTGCTGTCAGCATGTAAAATAAATTTAATTAATAAAACAAAAGAGAAATAAGATCAAGGATATTTTCCATGATGCTAAATAATCACCAGAGGGGGAAAATGCTTTAAATTATTGAGAATCAATAGGACTGTTTCAATTCTGAAATTTAATTTTTGTGTCAGTTACTCTATTACCATCAATATTTATATTTTTACTTGTAAATTGTATGTTCACATAAATAAATTCAGTTTAGAAAGAAATTATCTGAGTCTTCAAATATTGTCTATAGATTAGGATATTTTATCACTAAGTAAAAATTTAAATATTGCTATTGTTGAAATATTTTTTTTCAGACAATATATTCTAATCACACTTTCCCCTCCCCCAGATCTTTCTCATCTGCCCAACTCCACAAACTCTCTTTCTAAAAACAAGCAAAGAACAAGCAAACAAAAAATCACAAAGTAAATAGAGGACACAGGTGAGTGATACACATGTTCATGTGACATTGAAGACACGGCACATGTAAACCTTGAACATATCATAAGAATGTGAAGTAAACCTTTCACATTAATGACATGTGAAACCTTGAATATTACCAGTGAAAAGCTTACTTCTATAAAGAAGGATATGTGTGTACTGTGTCCCATTAATTTGTCAGTTACCTCATAACTCTTCCTTTTTTTGTGCCTGCTCTTTATAAGCATATATTGAAACCTACTTTTTCCTTTTTTTATTATTAAGAAATTTTCTTTTCACTTTACATACCAACCACAGATCTCCCCCCTTCCCTCTTCCTGCTCCCCAGCATTCCCCCGCCCCCAGCATTCCCCCACAACCCACCCCCTATCGCCACATTTCCCAAGTTAAGGTCTCCCATAGGGAGTCAGCAGAGCCTGGCACACTCAGCTGCGGCGGGTCCAAGCCCCTCCTCCCTGCACCAAGGCTGCACAAGGTGTCATACCCTAGGCACTGGGCTCCAAAAAGCCCACCCATTCACCAGGGATAGATTCCAATCCCCCTACCTGGCCCCACCCCCAACAGTTCAAGCTAAACAACTGTCTCCCTTATCCAGAGGGCTTGGTCCAGTCCTATGGGGGCCTCCACAGCTGTTAGACTAGCATTCAGTTCTGCCCTTTGTGAGTGCTAACTCTTGGGGAGAATAAGATCATCTATTTAAAACCTCAGTAATAAAGGCCTGGGCTCGGGGTGGGGTGGGGTGGGGGGGATGCACGCCCTTAATCCCAGCACTTGGGAGGCAGAGGCAGGTGAATCTCTGTGAGTTCAAGGCCAGCCTGGACTACAGAGTTAGTTCCAGGAAAGGTGCAAAGCTACACAGAGAAAATCTGTCAGTAATATCATGTCTTGGCTTTTGACTTACGTGTTCTTAAGAATTTAATTTCTGATGTGTCCTCTATTAGAGAACAGTAGAAAAATGGAATTGAAATTTACTCTATCCAGTCCATGGATTGCATCAAACAGGTATTATAGTAGTATATTTCATTTACTTAGGACACTTAATGTGTCCACTACCTGTGATGAGAAATAAATATCACTTAGAGGCTATAAGAGTATTATGAACTTAGAGAAATCAGTAAAATAAATCATAGTTGGGAAAATTTTTAGAAATTTGTATGACTTGACTAGATCGATCCTTAAAGAAGTAAGAAGATATCTGTAAACTGAGAGGAGGTTAAAAGAACAAAATAGGAAGGGGAGGAGCCTTTCAGGGACAGCAAACACTAAGAGATGTATGGTGAATACCTGAGTTTGCCTTAAGCAACTTAAGCAACTGATTTTCAAAGAGGACCAGTCAATGAGAAGATGGAAGGGTAGGCTGTAGCCATGAGCAAATCTGTAGTCTTTCTCCACTGTGGTGGCTGATGGGAACTTGCCTTCCTGCCCTACACCTTGAATAGCATCATGCAGGGATGTGTGACATTTTATTATTGTTGTTGTTGTTAATAATATTGTTTTAAAATTAATTTACTTGGATTTAAAGTTTATGGGGAAAGTTCTTCTATACTTTCCTTTCCCAGAAAGATTTGTGTGTGAGGCCTTATTTCTGTAAAATGCTTCTAAACTATTTGGACTATGAGTGCTTCTTATAACACAGACCTAGAAAATATTGAGGATCCTTTCAATTTTTTGTCCTTCAGTGTGGTCCATGTAAGAAAGCAGTTCTTACACCTTTTTCAGAAGATAAAATATTTCCCTGTTCCTGAGGGTCTAAAGTGTTTCCATGACAACTAACTTCTCACCTTCCAAGACCCCTCACAATGCCACACCATAAAGACCCCTGGAGGTCTCAGAAGTACCGCTGTCTTCGACAGCATTTCTAATAGAACAAATAGCTTTGGTCTGTGGCCGATAGGATTAAATGGTCATAAAGTTTATTGAAATATTATCTGAGACCGAGAAGGATCTTCAACTTCAGAGCCATTGATTCCTTGCTAAATATCATGGGGACCTTCTAGCTAGATAGACGACAGTTTGAAAACACCCTCACAGGGTTTGTGAATTTGCCCTGGATGTGCTGCAAAATCAGATAGGGTATTTTATAACCAGTGGATTGTTAGGTAAGAGAATGTCATCAGAATGCCTTCTTGAAGATAAAGTGTGTTAGATATATCAATTCCTAAGGTTAACAGCTACACAGGGAACAGAAAAGAAGGGCTGGGGAAGAAAAAAGAGGTGGTAAGCCAGGATAGAGACAACAAAAAAAGTTTAGCAACATGGGAAGGAAAAGGAGACTCTTCACCCCCAAATCATATTTAATAGTATATTTAATTAAGGCCTCATCCTTTCACCAGACATGTTTTACGAACTCTCAAGACCGTTGGTTTGAAGGTAAATATTCTACCTTCTAGCCACTGGGTACAACTATGTTGAAGAAGCTCACACTCATGTTTTGGGGTGTATCTTATTGTTTTTTTCCCTAAGTGTCATCAGCCCTTAGCCCCACATAATTTTTTTTACTAAAAAAGGCTTTTAATATGGTATGTCTTAGAGAAGTCCACATACATGTTCTAAATTGTATTTCTTTTCTGAGTGTCCACCATACACAGTTAAAATCCAAGTCAAATTTCTTCACTTAACTCTATCTCATACACAATGCCACGTAAGTCCTACAGGTGTGTCTTGCTTTCTTTCTGAATGCCCCTTTCCTTCTGTCAATACTGAAGCTTATGTCTTTCCTAATCCTTAACTCTTTGTCATACTGACATGCCCTGCCCTGATATTCCTTTCTGTCTCAAAACTATACAACTAGTTATGGCCGGAAACAAGATTCCTAAGATGTGAGACCTCCTTAGCCTTCTGTGGGAAACAGTGGAGCTTGCCTGTTTTTCTGCATCCTAGATGCTGAGACATCTCGACTAGGGGAGATTTCAAGGACAAGGAAGGGAGCAAGCAAAGCCACAGGACAGATGTAGACAACGTAAAAGGGTAAAAGAAAAGTCAGAGAGAATGAAAATAGAAAATATTGCTGCCATTTTGTCAGTCAGCCTGTCACTGGTGACACCCCTCCAAAGCAATGTCGATGGGGGTGTTAGTGAGCAAGGAGATCTGACAGTGGATAGAGTGGTGAATATATTACACTCAAAATAAGACACATGTTTTAAGAGCCTTGGCAGTAAAGTGAAAATAGAAATGTGGAACAAGGCATTAGTCCTGCATGTCTATAAGCACAAACTTGGAAGTTGAGGCCAAGGTATCACCAATTCAAGGCCAGTTTTGTGTTATCTAAAGAAAGCCTCTCTCAAAACAAACAAACAAATAAAACAGAGAAAATTTGTTTTTCTGTATAGAATCGTCTTGGTGTCTTGAATTTGCAAACAGCAGCCGATAGAGTGAGAAGGAGCCAACACACAGTAATCAAAATAATGTAATAGAAAAAAAAATAATGTAATAGGGAAATAGAAAGGACTTGTCCTCCAGTAGAAACAAAGCCCTCAAATAGGTATTTAAGCTTTTCCAGAAATGGAAATAAAGAAACAAAAGCTGGATGAAGGTAGAGTGGTGGTCGTAAAGAGAAAGCAAGGAAACATGTTTGCATTCTAAAGTGAATGTGAGGTCAAGATTTTCAAATATCGTTTGCTTTCACATGAGAAACTGCAGCATGTATTAGGGGACAATTGTCGTGCTCCACATCAGAATGCTGAGTCACTAGATAATGTCTGTCATTGTAACTCATGCTTGTTGTAGATCAGCTTAATGACACTATTCTTCTCAATAGAGTACATTAACCGTACTGCTGAGAGTGAGAAAAAAGCTCTTTTCTTGGATAAAAGAAGTTCAGCCTCCAAATCCCTAGTGTAACCAGTACTACTAAAGAAAAACAGGTGCATGCCACAAAGGATTTAAATAACTCAAATGAAATTCCTATACTTTGGGGCATCCTCAGAAATCAGTGAGACAACAGAGGATCCAATTATATAATTCTTTGTAACGCAGAAAAGAGGTTTAAGTCTTTAAGATGGAAAACCACTGAGTTCATAGGAGTTATTCGCTAAAACTAATATTTTTCAAATGGTTATCATCACAGTGTGCAGAAACATTATACAAGGATAAGGATAGAAGAAAAAAAACTATGCATCTACTGCTGCAGTTCTGGGAAAGATAAATTTAAGCTAGACTAGAGGTATAGAGATGAGAGATGTATAAGAAGAAATTGGTTGAGCGGCCTGCTACAAAGTAATTCTGATCATGTGTTGACGCAGATGATTTTAGAGGAATAGATGCACTAGAATTGGCTCTAACATAATTTTTCCAGTTACTATAAGAAATTCTAAAGACACCACCTGTAGAAACTTCTGAGTTTGTCTCGGGACATGTTAAGTTTGAAGTCATTATCCAACATCTGAATGAAATTTTGTGTAAGAAATATGAGACTCCGGTTTGATGGGCACTCAGTGTGGAGATGTATCTTTAGGTCTAATCACCATTCTAGTCCATGAAAGCTTAGATGATTGAGTGAGATAATGGATGGAAGGAGTGGAGGTAAAGAAATTGAGTCTAAAATTAATATTGTGTCCTATGCAAGGGGTTTCTAATTCAGAAATCAGTAAAGGGGAGTAGAAAAAAGTAAACCATGATGCAACAAGAACAACTTGAGAAGGTATAAGGGCTGAAAGCATCAAAAGTATGACCAGATATCAGTAATAAGCAAGTCAGATTGGGGTTGATCCATTAGAAAAAGGATAAGAATTTTCCATTGGCCTGACAATCTGGTGGAGGGGATGGGTCACTGGTTACATGGAAGATGAATCTAAGTGTGGAGTAACCAAGAGCAACTCAATAGGGCTTGAGAAAGGAAAGGAAAATAGATGGTCTACCTGATGGCTATAGATGCTGCTTTTAAAGAACTTTATTATAAAATGAAGATAGAGTGATATGTTATTAAGTGCTGCATGTTAGTTAATTAAGTGAAATATGCTTCTGAGTGGAGGTAGGTCAATTTGAAGTGAAATACACTAACATGTATTTGGAACTGAAGTATTTGTTTTAGGTTGAGGGTGATGTGGAGGGTGAGAATTCTGAGTGGTTTATCCTTGAATTCATGAAAGAGGAAAGAGTTCATGGAAAGTTTACAGAGCCAGGTCAGTTGGCAGATGGGGATATGACATGACAGATGGGGAGTTTGTGATCTTTTCACTTGGCTGCAATTCTTTACTTTTTTTTTCTCCTTGGAGAAATATGAATGCAGATATTAGCAGAAAGTGAGAATCATAGTGGAGGTTTGGGATTTTCAGCCAAGGCATCAGTTTCTACTACTTCATACAACAGTACATTTTTCAATATCAATAAAATCTTCATTCCAATGATTCTGTAATTTTCCACTCCATCTATCAGCCCCTTATTTGCTTTATTTCCTTTCTGCATCCATAATATGATGTTCTAATCACTTACTGGCAAGTGTTCTCAACGTCCTAGACTTCTTATGCTCTGTCCCATGTGCTGGTAGCAAACAAACATTAGTTTAACTCAAGTATCTCCTTCATGTGTAGTTTCATTCTGCTGCTAAACACTGTGACAATACAATTGCCTAAGGTTATGTAATTTTACTTTAAATTCATAAATGTAAACTCTAACTGGTAACATAATACATAGAAGAAACCTAATTATTTGGGCTTCCCATAAAACTTTTGTGAATTGTGGAAAATGAGTGATTGTTCAGTCTTCACACATAAATGGGCTACCCCTTTCATCCCCTCCAAGACCCAGAGAACATCACAGTAAAGGTTTCATAAAGGTTGTTAGGGTTAGAGGATGAGGAGAAGGCCTATAAAGGGCTGTCTTGCTGTCTTCTGGATATGAAATAGCTGATGAAATAATTAACAGAGAATAGCTATGGCTACCCACACAAGACCTACACACACACACACACACACACACACACACACACACCATAAATTAGGAAGGGGAGTATTCGGAAGGAAGGGGGTGTATAGGAATTGGAATGAGAAAAGTGGAGATAATGAAATGAATATGTTTACAATACATTGCATACATATATGAAATTGTCAAACAAAACAACAAAAAGAAAATTTGCTTTCTTACTTTTTCTGCATATCATTTTCCTCTTTTTTTTAATGTACTCACATTTTCTTTTTTATTTATTTATTTTAAAAGTTTTTTTTTCCATTTTACATACCAACCACACTTCCCACTCCTTTCCCTCTTCCTGCTCACCCCTCACCTTCCCTCCACCCTACCTTCATCCTCTCCTTAGAGAGTATAAGGCCTCCCATGGGGAGCCAACAAAGTCTGGCATATCAAGTTGAGGCAGGACCAAGCCCCTCCCCTCTGTATCGAGATTGACCAAGGTATCCCTTCTTAGGGATTGGGATCCAAAAAGCCAGTTCATGTACTAGGGACAAATCCTGGTCCCACTGTCAGTGGCCCCACAAACTGCTCAAGCCGTATCCACATTCAGAGGGCCTAGTAAGGTCCCAGGCAGGTTCCCCAGCTGTCAGTCCAGAGTCAATGAACTTCATCTAGCTCGGGTCAGCAGTCTCTGCGGGTTTCCCCATCATGGTCTTGACTCCTTTGCTCATAGAGTGCCTCCTCCCTCTCTTCAACTGGACTCCAGGAGCTCTACCCAGTGCTTAGATGTGGATCTCTGCATCTGTTTCCATCAGTAACTGAATGAAGGTTCTATGTTGACGATTAGTGTAGTCATCGATCTGATTACAGGAGAAGGCCAGTTCAGGGAACCTCTTCACCATTGCTTGGAGTCTTAGCTGGGTTCATCCTTATGGGTTCCTGGGAATTTCTGTAGCACCAGGTTTCTCTCCAACCCCATAATGGCTCCCTCTATCAAGATATCTCTTTCCTTACTCTCCCTCTCTGTCCCTTCCCCAACTCAACCACCCCATTCCCTCATGTTCGCTTGTCACTCCCACTTACTTCCCCTCCACAAGCTCCCAAATTACTCAGGAGATCTTATCTATTTCCCCTTCCTAGGGGGATTCATGCATGCCTCTCTTGGGGTCCTCTTTGTTACCTAGCTTCTCTGGGGTTGTGGGTTATAGTCTGGTTATCCTTTCTTTACATCTAATATCCACATTTGAGTATGCACTCACATTTTCTATACTCCTTTATTTAGGATAATGTTGTCACATCACACTTCACTAATGACTAAATCATGTTTTGACCTATAAAAAGACACATTCATTCATACTCCCATCAACAAATTTGTATATTCATGGGTATATTCAGCTGCTATATTTTATTTCTTTGTTTTGTTAAAATGGAGAAAGTGTCTCATTTCTTTGAATCTAACTTTTTTCCGCACATGCAAGTTTTTTCTAGTCTTTCTAAGTTATCTTCTTTACTATTCATCTGCTGCATCTTGTGTTTTCTTGTTTCTATTCTTTATGAATATACTATCCATTGTTTTGAAAATAATTCTGCCTTAGTAATTTTTCCTTTCACTGTGTAAAATACCCTGACAAAAGCAACCTAAGGGAGTAAGTGTATTGTGTATTATGGTTGAAAGATAGAGTCTATCATGGTGATGTCAAGCAGGTAAGAGCTTGAAGCAGCTGCTCATATCATGTCCACAATCAAAAAGAAGATCTGTGAATACATGGTCTGTCTAGCTCCCATTCTTCATGTATGTGGTCCAGGATTTCAGCCAGAGAATGATGTCACTAATACTGGAATGGTCTTTTCCCGCTTGATTATGGAAATCCATGTACTTCCTCACAGGCATGCCCGGAGGCCTGTCTCCAAAATGTTTTGGGATTCTGTTAAGTTGAAAATTAATACTAACCATCACAAGTTCTTCTATTTAAATTTACATCCCATTTTGAATAAAAATTTTGATATAGTTACTCCTTTCAAATGCTTCAAAGGTCGAGGGAAAAAAAAACCAAGTGTACTATCTGCAGTATATCTCAAGGTTTCCAAACTTACCAATATGCAATACACAATTTTGACACAACTTATTGTCTCCATAAAGTTTCCTCAATTCCCTTGCAATATTTCAAGTCTTCTTGCTCATGAAAGAATACTTAGGTTACTCAACCAATGAAACTAGGGTTGACATTCTGTGCCTGCTCCTTGGTTGCTGTCTACAGCAGTGAAACAGAAAAGCCTACACAGTTGGAAAGTGTACATCCTCACTACTACACCTGATTTACCAAATATCTTATGACATTAAAAGCATTATCAGATCTTCAAAGCCAAAAGTTTATTATATCACTAATATTCATAGCACACCTGGGATGATAATTCTTTGAAAATTTTTATTGTGGCAGCATAATATTGATAATTTTTGAATTGTATTAAAATTATGTGTAATAATTTTTTTTAGAATCCAGATTTCAGACAAATGAGTAAAAACACTTTTTTCATGTGAGTTCAATAGAATAAGGTGCCCCAGGGCACTTCAAGGACTTGTATAACAGGGGATGTATAGACCCAAGCTAGTAGGTGACTAGATTGTTATTTACTATAATCCAAATCTCAGAACAGAGAAAGCAAGAAAGGGAAAGTAGATGATAATATACACTAGTCTGAAGGATCTCACCTGGAGTGCATTTGAATCATTCTGACTCTCATTGTACCTAGATTACCTCAAGAGGAAGTATGGTTAGACCTCTAGCCATGTATCCAGTTGTCCTGCTAAAAAACACTGGAGTAACTGTAATATTAAAGTACCAGGAGGAAATGTAAGAGAGTTTATGGTGATATTTTATTTGTGCTGAAATATGATTTTATTTGTATGTTAATAAATAAAGTTGCCTGGGGATCAGAGCTAAAAGGAAGCCCGAAGTCTGGCAGTGGTGGCACATGTCCTTAATTAGATCACACGGCAGGCTGTCTCTGTGTGTTCAAGGACACAGCCAGGCGGTGACCCGAACCTTTAATATCAGTACGAACCATAGAGACCTGGAGGTCTGTATAGAAAGGCAGTGATGAGGAAATCATGTGGTTGGGTTTAGAGCCAATGAAAAGATAGAACAGAAAGGCAATAAAAAGACAGGTCACACAGGAGAAGGTCTCTCTCTCAGGGGAAGGAGGGCAGCGACTGGTAAGCTAAAGGCTAGTGCTCTGATCCCTTGGGTTTTTAACTCTGTATTTGGCTTTGTGTTTCTTATTTAATGAGACGGTTTAGAATTTCATCTACAAGAGTTGATAGTCTTCTATCATGTTTCTGTACTCTTCATGTTTTCTAGATACAAGTTATGGTTGAATCGAGACATAGATCTCCTTGTAATTAGTCCTTAAATCAATTTCTTCATTTGATGACTCTAAGAGATTGAAGGAGCTGAAACATATTTTCTTGCATATCGATAGCTGGCTAAAGTCTATTTTGTGGTTCTATCCTATCCTCATAAGGTACACCCCGTTTTATCACAAAAGAGGAACACAGGGAAGCACATGGGAGCTTAAGTCTAGCATAGTTCAGGTTTACTGGGATTAGATAGCTATTACTGCCATGAATCCAAATTCAGCAGAGAGGTGAAGGGTGGCATTCATCAGTTTCTTCTGTTTGTTGTGAGGCAGTGTCTTTACCCACCAGTAGCACTTATGTTTTACTGGAGATATTCCTCTCTAGATCACAGATACTTTTCATTGCCCTTCTCTCCTGTACACTTTAAGCCTTTACTTTACTGAAACCCTCAGTAATTTCTCACAGCTATTCACACTTCTGTAGCTGCAGTCTTCCTTTTATATGATTTCATATTTCACTGATTCTTCTGCCATCCATTTGGTCCTCCTTCTTCATTGTTTCTTTGTTTATTGAAACTGTACTACAGCTCCTGTGGCCTTGGTTCTCAAGTGTTTTTGAGCACCCCTCTGAAGATAAGCCTTTGTTAGCAGGCATGGGCATTTATTGTCTGCCTTTCTACAAACCTCCTAAAGCAACATTAAACTATTGTGGTCTATTTGGTTTATATTGTACAAATTGATCTGAAATCTGAGCAGGGGCACAAATACAGCAGTGTATTAGCAGTAGTGTATACAGTAGTGATTTAGCATAGTTACATTGTTCCTTTCTCCTGCTATGAGAGCGATCACATCCTGCACTGATGTTGTCCCTTCATATTAGCCTGTGGAATTAAAAGGAAACATATATGTCCCCATAGATTAGAGAACTGGAAAAGCCAGGCTATATACTAAAGGAACATAGAGTTAGAAATGAAGCTTATCCATTGAGGTTTAGGGCTTCTTGTCACAACATCAGATGGGAAAACCTGACTAAATCAAAATAGGAAACAGGGCATATTGTAATCCTCAAGTACACACACACAAAAAAAAAATCAAATAGAGTTAATATACATGTAACGTTGAAAAGCAAAGACAGAAAATTCCTCTTATTACAGGTAAGAAAATTATTGTCTATATTATGTAGCTGAGAGAAAACATTAAAATCATCAAATCTAGTAATTTGGAAGGTATAAAATTTATGTAATGAAATTCTGGCTATGAACAATCAGATTTAGACATAATTTTTTTTATGAAAGTTAGTTGGCAAACTGGGTTGTATAAAATGCTATGATGTGTTTAGAAAAAAATTCCTTTCTGTTTTCAAGAAAGAATAAAAAGGTAATTATAATTTTGTGTCTTGTGCTCACATGTCAGAAAATATAGTGGAGTATCATATCTAAACAGAAAAGATAAACCGAAAAGTATTTTGAAAGAAAAACTTCAAAAGATTCGTTATTAGTTCAAAGACCAAATCATTGGCACAGTTATTAAAACAGACTTTGAAAGAAAAAAGTACTAACTCTAAATCATACCAGACTGCCCTCTGTCAATAGTCCTGAACAGATGATTGCATGAAGTCTACTTGTTATATGGCTTCTGGCAAGTCTCTTTACTTGATCAGAATCACCTGGGGAAAAAAAAATAACGTATGGAACAGCACCACTGAAGTCAGACATAATAAAAATGCAGGTAATCTAAGGAGAAAAACCATGCCTTAAAAATAATTTTATGAAGAGTTTAACATACTTAGTTAACTAGTGTTAAATCTGTGAAAACAATCCAACATTTTCCAACAGGTTTGTATTTTCCAAATGATTGCTACTCTTTATTTAAAGACATGTGGTTATTCAATATGTAAAAGGGCTCCTGGATCCAAGTGTTTCTATTAGAAGGAAAGAGTCAGAAAATTCTCTTTAAATGATGCCAATAAAACTAGTTAAAAGAAAAGTCTTGTCAGAAGGCAAGGGTCTTAGTCTGCTGCTGCCTTAATGAGTACCCACAATCCCACAGGAATGTCCCATTCCTCTGACTCTTGCAATGATTCCTGAACCTTAGGAGCAGGAGTGATGCTGTTGACATGTCAGCTGAGGAAGGGCTCCATAACTCTGTGTTTCGACTGACTGGGTCTTTCTGTAAAGGTATCCAACTGCTTCAAAGAGAAGTTCCTTTGATAAGGAGTGAGGGCTCTGTTTATTTTTGGACACAAAGATACATATTTAGAATGTAGATAAGGAATATGGTGGTTCAGTAAAGCGTCAGTTGTACATTCTCTTTCAAGATCTGTAGCTTCCCTGGCTTGGAGTAGTTGGATCAGTTTCTAATACCAGGCAAGGTTTCATGCTTGTTTATCCAGTCTTAAAGTCAGTAAGGGAGCAGATGATCACCACCAGTGCATGCATGTAATCACTACTCCTTGGGGTTATTGCATCATAATAATTGTTGCTGTTCCTACAGGCCTTGTAGCTGGGTAGGACTAGTTTATATTTTAAGAATCTCCTAGGCCGGGCGGTGGTGGCACATGCCTTTAATCCCAGCACTCGGGAGGCAGAGCCAGGCGAATCTCTGTGAGTTCGAGGCCAGCCTGGGCTACCAAGTGAGTTCCAGGTAAGGCGCAAAGCTATACAGAGAAACCCTGTCTCGAAAAAAACAAAAAAAAAAAAAAAAAAAAAAATCTCCTGACTAACAACTCATAAGATCTTTTGTGTGGTACATTGTCAGCTCAGATGAGAAAATTGTATTTAAACTATACATGTATATTTATATACCAACTTATGTTTACTATACAAATTTTAAGTAGATAGTTAATGTCATGATTTTTTATGACTTTTTAAAAATCCTTAATGTTGATTTATCCTCCTCACTGCTGCTTCTGTATTTACCCCTCTCCTCCACGAATACTACTTACAGTCCCCTTTATTGCTCCCCCACACCTCTACAATCCACACCTCTACAATGGTCCCACCTTATTTTCCTGGGTTCCTGAAGTTACTTCAGGATATGTAATTACATCTGATTTGAATCTAGGAGCTCTAATGAGAGAACATCCAACATTTGCTTTTCTAGGTCTGGGTTAACTCACTCAGTGTGATCTTTTCTAATTCCGTCCATTTATCATGTGAAGTTTATAATTTAATTTTTCTTTACAACAAAGTAATATTCCTTAGTGCTAAAGTACTAGATTTTCATTAACCATTCATCAGTTGAAGGGCACTTTGATTCTTTCCATTTCTCGGGTATTGTAACTAGAACATCAGTGAACAAGATTGAGCAAGTATCTGTGGAACAGGATGGCAAGTCCTTCAGGGATGCCAAAGAGCAGTAGTATTGGGGGCATATGGTAGATTTGTTTTTAGCCTTTTGAGGGTTCTAGACACCAATTTCCAAAGTGGCTAAACCAGTTTGTAACCCCACCAACAGTGAAGGAGGGCTCCCTCTTCCCCACACCATCTTCTGCATTTGTTGTCAATTGTGTGTTCAGCTTTGCTATTCTGCCTGAGGTAAGATAAAAACATCAAGTTATTTTTCTGCCCTTTCTGATTCATTTAGTCTTTAATGTTTATTTTTATGTATGTGAGTGTTTTGCCTATATTTATATCTGTGCACCATGTATATGCAGTGCTTTCAGGGACCAGAGGAGGCCATTAGACCCCCTGGGACTGACATTACAGACAGTTGGGATCCGTCATGTAGGTACTATAGACAGACCTCAGGGTCTCTGGAAGGGCAACTGTTGCTGTAACCACTGAGAAATCTCACCAGCACCCCTTTCTTATTTTTAATGTTGATATTTAGAGCTATAAATACCTCCCTCACACCTCACCCAGAGGGACTGCTTTCAAGGTGTTCCGGAGATTTTGTTATGTTACATTTTCATTTAGCTCCAGGACATTTTTTTTCTTAATATCTTCTTTAACCAATTTATAATTCACAGTTTAATCTCCATGTGTTTATGTATTTACTAGAGATTTGTTTGCTATTAATTATGTTTCATTACATTATGATCAGATATTATACTCAAAGTTATTTCAATATTTCTGAATTTTAAAGATTTGTGTGTGGATTTGTTCAGTATGTTGGTATTATAGAACATATGATAGGAGCTTCTAAATGCTTCTGAGTAGAATCTATATTCTTTGATGTTTCATTAGAATATTCTGTAGATATATTTTAATACATTTAATGTATGGTGTCATTTAATTTTCTATTTCCTGATGTCCTGTATTTTTGAGAGGGTGGGGTATAGAAATTTTATACTATTAACAAGTTGTTGTTAATCTGTATCATTACACCCAGTGTCTACTTTTTATAAAATTAAATGCACCACAATTTGGTCCATATATGATTAGGATAGTAATGTCTTCTTCATAAATTGATTCCTGGATTAGAATGAGTTATCCCTCTTTATCACTTCTGATTAGTTTTAGTTTAAAGTCAATTTTGTCAAATATTTGGATGGTAATGTGTGCTTTCTTCCTGGTCCTCTTTGATGGGAGCATTTTTGTCTACTTAGACTACAAGGCTATACCCATTTAAGCATAGGATGTATTTCTTGTAGATGACAGGTAGATGGATTTTGTGACTTTATCCATTTATCCAGTCTTTGTCCTTTGATTAGAGAATTGAAAATGTTAATATTTACATCATTATTGAAATGTGGTATTGTGTTGTTGATTTTTGGTATTGTTTGTGTGTTATCTGGTGTGCTTTGTGTTTTAATAATCATGACTTTGTATTTTTTAACTCTCTTGTCTATATTTATTACTCTCTTCAGACTGAAATATTGATCCCTGTATTTTATTTAGGTTTGGTTTGTTGAATATAAATCTTTTAATTTTTTTTTATCATGCAAAGTTTTTCTTTCTCTTTCAACTATGACAGGTAGGTAGTTTTGCTAGGTTTATTAGTCTATGTTGGTCATCATGTTCTTTTAGGACTTGGGATCCATTGCTCCAAGCTCTTCTGGCTCTCAAAGTTTCCACTGAGAAACTATTTGTTTTTGAAGTGGGTTTTCCTTTATACATGACTTAATACTTTTTTTCTCTCTTTCAATACACTTTCTTTATTCTGTATACTTGCTGTTTTAACTATGATATTCTATGAGATTTTTTTTTCTGGTCTTGTCTACTTGGTGTTCTTTGTGTTTCTTCAATCTGTGTACGTAAGTCTCTGCTAAGCTTGGATGTGTTTTCCATGATCATGTTAAAATTCTGGTCTATTCCATTGATCCCAGTTTCATTGGGATTCTTCTCCCTCATCTCTTCCTATAATTCAAAGACTTGGTTTTTTTATGGTGTCCCATTTATTCTGTATGTTACTTTTATGTGTTTTAAGTTTTTTTTCATATTTTTCCCTTATATTCCTAGATCTCCTACTTTGTTTCTAAGTCTTGATGTTTTAGCTTCTGTTTTAATTAACTCTACTTTTAAAACTTTCCTTTGAGATTTCTAGTTGGGTTATTGGCTTTTTTTCATTCCATCTTTATTTTAGATTCAGTCTTCTTCATTGATTCTATCTCCTTATTGAATTCCATTTTCAAGTTGTAGAATGTTTTTAGCAGTTCCATCAGCATTTTTTCTCTTCCAGTTTACTGAGCTGTTTCCCTTTGTTGTCTTTAAACTCCTTAAATTCACAGAAGACGTTTGTAATTGTTCTTTTAAATTATGTGTCGTGGTGTTAATCTTGGTAAACATTTCCAAAGGACTCGTGTGGGTTATTTTGAGGGAGGAGAGCGGGAAGTGTGCCTTGATACTTTATATTGTTTAAATTTTTTGCAGTGATAGTGCGGGCATGTGGACTTCTTTGGTTAGTTCTGTTCCTGATGTGGCCAGAACAGGTCAGAGCATTAGGCTAAGCCAGTATGTTAGATACGATATAGGTGAAATGATCCAGGTGGATACAGATGAATGGGCTGGTGTGCAGGATGTGGTCCTGATCCACATCATGAGTGTTGGGGGAGATCTGGGTGTTGGTATGGGTGTGTTAATGACTCACCTGTCTAGACCCTGGAGAGGGATATATGAGATCTGGATTGGTAAAAAGATTGGATATGACATGAGGAGCTTGTGTGTCAGGACAGGAACTGAGAGGTTGATTGTGGCACAGGCAAAGGTCACTGGATGTAGAAACCAGACTAGATCTGGGATTTGTGGAGGATTCATGCAGAGGAAGATCAAAGGGCACACATGGGTAGACTCTGGAGAAGAGTGGTAGTATTAGAAAAAAAAAAACAATAATGCTTATTGTTAGGCATTCTGCCTTTTTATGATGTTTAAAGTCACAGAAGAAACAATGTCTAATTTAAAGAATGTCACAAAATGATGGATTTACAAAATAGTGCCATTTTGGGTATGACACTTAGGATATCTTCTTTGAAGTATGATTTTGTAAAAAAAGGAAAAATAAATATTTGTTCCTGAGGCAATAGAGCTGTTAATAGATTATTCCCCCACATTAACTACCTCTTATTCTTCCAAACTCTAATTTACCCCTTTCAATTTGGCATTAGACTTATTTTGAATACAAGAGTAAGTACTCATGATAGTTAGCAAAATGAAACATTGCATGTAAGTGCATGAAAAAATTTAGCTTTTTCATTTGGCTTTTACTATATGAAAAATCATGACTAATATACAAGTTGATCTTTCAGTTGGGTCCCATAATTACTCTACTAAACAGAGACCCAGAGTTTCTGTCTGTTTATTCAACAAAAGCAAAAAAAAATAGACTTTAAAAAATAAGTATCTTAGATTTACAGGTCCCCTTTCACAGAAAAAAAAATAGTGTCTACCAGCCAAGTATGTTTTTTGTATGTGGGAAATTATTCACAAATTTAGTTTCTCCATTCCAAGGTGTGACTATTTGTTTGGATTCTGCACAGCAATAGCTAAACCTGAAAAGTATTTTTTTCATGCTATCTACCAATAACTTCTACTAATGGACAAACTATATAGGCATCACCTAAGCCTTTATGATAGTTCAAACTTTACAAGTTTTTGCATAAGCTCAAACTTACCAAGCCATATACATTTAATATATACAGTTTTACATAAAAACTATTGCTCAATAAAGGTATTTTTAAAATAGCCTACATTCATTTCTGACATAGAATCATGGCCAGGGATTAAAAAAATAGTATCTTTAACAAATATTTTTATTAAAACCTCCATTTATAAAAGAAAATTCAGAAATAGGTTATGAAGGATACTTTAGATTTTTAATCTTGAAAAGGTATAAAATCTATAGGGTACCTTCATTTAGATATGAATTAGATTCCAGTAGTAAGACATAACAGTGAGAGTTCTGGGAGACGACTATAAAGGAGAAACTTTCTTGGGAGCCTGTTCTTCGGAGCAAAGTTTGAGGCTGTCCATCAGATGTCGAGTATAGGCGTTTCTGCTCTTTCATTGTCTTTTCTTGGTTGCTAAGGAACTGTGACTATGCTGCAGGCTTGAGGAAACATTTGAGTTCACAAACTGTGGCTTTCAGTGTCTGTTCCCTTGTCTTTTGTGTTAAATGGGGACAGTGGTAACAGGTAGAGAAGAAGATTTTCTGTTTCTTAAGTATCATCTGTCATGGCCACCTCGGCAGTGACTATTTCTATGATAATAAAACAACCATAATAAATGTACATGAGAAACCAGTTACATATTAAGTGTGCAAAGTGATCTTTTGTGTAATAAGGTCTTTAGTATGTGTAAATATGGGACCATATAAACAGTCAGAGAATTGCTTTGAGAATTAAATTAAAATTGGGATCTATAGTATATTATATATTGTTTGCTTCTTCATCTGTGTCTAGAATATATCATTATTTGAAAGTTTATTAAATGGTTACATGATTATGTTTTATTTTAGAATAATTTGTATTTACGTCTTTATTTACATATATTTGATTATAACAGATAAGCTAATATTTTCTTTATGACGCTGTTTATTATGGTTGTTTTATCAGATAATATTTTGAAGATTAGTGCACGAAGAACTGACTGCCCAATCCAATTTTACAGGTGATTAAACTGAGGTTGAAAGTTTAAATGGATCCATTTATTTACTGTCAAATTGAGAGCTATAAGCTCTCACCAGAAGAGCATAGCTCAATATCCTTTACACTGCCCCACACAGCTAAAGACAAGGAGAAAATTAAAGAGGAAAAAATAAAACAGGAAATGATACTACAGAAGGTTGTATTAATTTAAGGATGCATGCAGGATCATTCACATAATTATACCACATGAACCTGTGTGTATCTCATTGCATGTGTGTGTTTATTTATGTATATAATCTGATGCATTCAGAACAACTGAATTTGAACTTTTGAATTTTGCAATGTCAAGTTGCCATAGCTAAATGTGAGCACCAGAGCATTTGGGGGATGAAGAAAGATATTGTGGTAAAACTCAGTCTGAGATTGACTCCACCCTTAGACCTCTTTTGTCATTGCATGTAATCAAAATGAAAAAAAAAAATCTTTTCTTTGGCCTGCAGAGATATCCCAGCAGCTAAGAAAGCTTTCTGTACTTTCTGAGGACCCAAGTTTGCTTCCCACCTGCTCACAGAAGACTGCTCACAATCACCTGTAACTCCACTTCTAGGGATTCTGATACTTTCTTCTCTCCACAAGCATCTACACTCACATGCAGGTAGCTTCTCTCTCTCTCTCTCTCTCTCTCTCTCTCTCTCTCTCTCTCTCTCTCTCTCTCTCTCTCTCACACACACACACACACACACACACACACACACACACACAGGTGTGCACACACACATACACATAATTAAAAATAAATCTTGAAAATAGGAAGTATTGCCTTCCTTGGTTTCTCAAAGTTTTTCTGTTTTCTGTTTCTTCTGGAAAGTCATGCTTTACCTGTGTAACCAGTATCTAATTGGGTACTTCTAAATATTCTACAATGCCTAGAATAGTTTCCCAAAACAAACACTCTCTGGTCCAAAGTGTCAACCCTGCTGATGTTGAGGTGCCTTGCATTAAATGTGTTCATGTTCAGGACTATTTTTAACTTATGCAGTATAAGTGAAAAGAAGAAGTACTTATGTGTGAAGTAACCAACAAATAATACTCATGTCTAGTTAATAGAGCAATAAAAGCAAATGTTTTGGACACTGCAAAGCACATTTACAGACAGGAATGGTTTTTCATTTATCTTCATTCCATGGTCTTTAGAATAGTAAGCACAGAAAAAAGTATTTGCTTGACTTTTATGATAATGCGAAAATATAGAAAGCAGATAGAGTTCCTTTATTGAAATGGCTATGGTACTATTAAATTAATTAACCCAGATGGAAAATAATTAAAGAAACAAATGTCAACTCCACATTTTTCACATTATTCATCAGGTACAATCAATTCCATGACATTATCAGGCTAAAAGTTCATAAAATAAATTTATTTTCATTGTATGATAAGTTCCTATCATACAGAATATTCTAGAGGTGCAAGCTGTGACATATACCCATTTCCTATCCTCATGTAGATAAAATTGGTGTAAAATGATTTTGGTTCAAGCTACTTTTGAACACACTGTTCTCCTGCCTTGGGTTCCCAGCTTTTTCAAGAGAAGAGAAACAGATTGCTTTGTTATATTGATAGATGTTATTTTGGCTTTATACATCATCTTTGAATTTGAATTTACTTGACAACTGACCTGAATTCAATGGAGCTGTTTATCACATCTCACAATAAGAAAACAGACTTTTTTTCCTATTGAAATGTACTCTATTTCAATTTCATAATGCTTAACATAGAATGAGAAAGAAAGGATGAGTGAGAAGAAATTTCATTTCTAACAATCTCAGCAATTCCCACTAGCTAATGTTTTTGTCTAACTAGACTAAGCCCATTTTTCGATAAGTAAGAGACACCAAAACAACATGATGAAAATTGTGTCTTGTGTAAAATACATATTATTTCTGCAAAAAATATCTTGAGTGACTTCATATAAAATGGGATAATGCTTGGAACGTTCTAAAGTTTAAGAAGGTCTTGTTTCATGCTTACCTAATTATGCTGACATGAGTCTATCTGATGTGTTCTGCTCCATGCGAATGAGTTTGTGGCAAACAAGATGAGTGTCATCTCCGTAAACACTCCATAACTAATTCTTAGCTCCACAGAGAGATTAAGTTAGCAATTAGAATTCAGTGACAATGTTTTTCTCTGCAATCGATTAGTGAGTCGAGTGTTCCTCTCGTAGACAGGTTATAAACAGTTCCACCAATTATGTTTCTTTTGGAACCTCTGTTTATCATGTCTTTTTTTGTATGCATGTCTGTACTTTTTTATCTTAAATATCTCCCCTTTTGATAATTTTCCTAGTTATATCACCAAGTTTGTTTTCCAGATTGGCCCTAAAGATATGATCTCCCCTTTTTTCCCCCTGCTCCAGTGTTGTTTGAAACTATTCACTGAGGTTAGTGCCAGAGATTGAGTACCTGGCTTTAATTTCTGTAAGATTTCTCCTAATGGAATTAACCTCCTTTTGCTAAATTTTGGCACTGAAATGTGGGCTGAACTACCACTTGAACTACCACTTTAGTGTTTAACCCAGGTATCTGTCAGCTGTTCTCAAACACATTCCCAATTCACCCTTTCATATCCAAACTTCACAGTTTTCTATTTTCAACAAAGAAAGTATCATTCTCCAATGTATTTTTTTCTTAAAATGGAGATGTTACCACTGAACCGTTCAACTTTCTTTTCTTTTTCAAATGCTTCCTCCATATTCTTTATTAATTCCTTTCCTTCCTTGTTCATCCTTTGAAACCATCCCATTATACACCCTCATAAATACAATCCATGGATTAATTCTCATTGATTTTAGTCTGTATCTCTGTCTTCATTTAAATCCATTTCTTTTATTATACAAGCAGATTTTCTTAACCTTTATTATGTTCATCTTATCTTTTTTCTCAAAACTATCAGTTGACCATATTGTTCTTACACTCAAATATGGTCTGCTTATGGGACTTGTTAATATTAACAACTACAACCCTAATACTTGTCCCTATCTTTGTCATGAATAGTCCTCAGCAAACCTTTACAAGGCACTTAGTAACTATTTGTCCTTTTTTAATTCTTTTATTCAGACTTCTCTGAGGCTTGGAGGGAAATCTGGTTATTTATGTCTATTAAGTTAAGTGGTCATAACCTATTTTTCAAAGTCTACTTTAGGTCATCTTATCTCTTCAATAAAGTCCTAACATGAATCCCCCTTGGAAGACAAAGGTTTGGCTATTGGATGATAGTGTTCAAATGCTGTTTGGAGTTTGCTGTTATGTGTCATGTTTATGTTCCATGCTTTATTTTATTTGATTGTATGTGTGTGCATGTGTGTATTTAGCTTTTATTTGCTTAATAATTTATCCTATTTATTTACAAAGTGATTTATGAGACTTTAAAATGATGTAAAGGTGGCATAAGAAAGTACATAATTATATTAAAAAATATAATAGTTTGATTTAGTTTTTTTGCTACCATATACACATATATTTCAACATTATTCTTCATGTTTCTGTTACAGTATGTGATAGACTAAGTACTAAAGATGAGACATCCATTAGCTGAAACTTGAATAGGATACAGAGGCTCACCACTCCCAAGTACTAGGAGTCTTTCTCCTGTCTGATTGGTTTTTTCCAGCTTTCAAACTCAAGTTGAAACAGTGGCTCTTTCTGGGTTTCAAGCTTGTCTGTCCTCAGAGAGGAACCAAATCCTTTAACTCCTGACTCTTCACCTTGACCTCTCACCTTGAACATCTGGGGAATCATTAGCTTCCATGCTATACTTAAGCAACATTTATAATAGACTCTTTCCATGTATATAAATCTACTGATTCTATTTTTATATATTTTCAGTAGTAGAAAATTATTTTGTCTGTGTAAAAGAAAATTACTACCCTATTTTAAAAAGACAAGGCAAAACAAAATAACAACAAAATAAAATAAAAGCAACAGGACATTGACCAAAATTTCTGAGGTAGCAGCAAACCCTATCCTCATTCAGTTTTAGTGCATTGATTTCAAGACCATGAGTAAGTCAGTTAAGACTTCTGGGTTCAGGTATTTACGCCTTTGTAAAACGATGACCTAAGCCTTCTGAAATCAGTTTTGTGTGAAGAATTCCATATGCAAAGACAATACTGACTCTAAATACTTGTAACTCTAAATTGCCAATATTATTACTATTTTTAGTAGAAGGCTTGACCTGGAATGGTGCATAGAAATACTTCTCAAGTCAGTAAGTTGTTGATTGTGTCAATGACATATCAGAATTACGAAAATAAGAATAGAAACACCTCAATCTTATTTATTTATTTGTTAGAGTTACCACAGAAGCAGGATGGAAAATACATGTTAAAGACATACCTTCTATAGAAAAAAATAAAAAAAAATAAAGACATACCTTCTAGCTGAAAGATAGCATGCTACTTAAGGTGGCATGAGAGACATTCTGAAGTGTATCAGAGCAAATTACACACTATAAGGAAATAAGAATTTAGATTGAATTCTTACTAGTCCCATATCTTATAGTGAGTTAAAAGAAAGCACACACACACACACACACACACACACACACACACACAGAGAGAGAGAGAGAGAGAGAGAGAGAGAGAGAGAGAGAGAGAGAGAGAGAGAGACTATTGTATGTTTCTTCTCTATACTGGAAAGTACTAATGCTTACTAGTTTTATTGTAATGATTACATGCACCAGATATTTTAATGTATTCACAGTGCAACATATGGCTTAGTTGTTCAGCTGCACAGAAAATGTAGATTTTTAAGAATAAAAATGAGCTTGAAAAGCAGCAGGCAATAGTAATCCTGAATCCCCTCTTTACCCATAAACTAGTGAAACCATCTGTACTATGTGCCAGCTGATGACCTTGGATTAATTCTAGCAATGTCATTACCCAATTAGTCGAGGAAGGAAAGATACTTGGGAATTACAATTACATACCCATTAAAATTGAACAGTGCTTTTATTCTCAAATATTTATTAAAACACATCTGTCCAATAATCAGCACATGATGATTTCTTCTAGTAAAGTAGACTAAATTTTGTAGGTGAAATAGCAGACCCAAGGAAATAACCATGTTACTTGAATTTACTTCAGTTATGCCTGCATGCAAACAGAAAAGCATCTCTCTTTCATTTCTTTCTTCTTATTCTCTCATATAATATATCCCACTGACTGCTGCCTCCCATCTCTTCACTTTTCCCAGCCATCCCCTCCAGATCCACTCTTCCTCCATTTCCCCTCAGAAAAGAACAGGCCTCCCAGGGACATCAGCCGAACATGGTATAACAAGATGCAGTAAGACTAGGAACAAACCCTCATATCAAGCCTGGATGAGCCAACACAGTAGGAGGAAAAAGGTCCTAAGAGCAGGCAAAAGAGTCAGAGAGACCTCCACTCCCACTGTTAGGAGTACAAAAACCCCAAGCTAAACAACCACAACATGTATGCAGAGGACCTCGCACAAACCCGTACAGGCTCTTTGATTGCCACTTCAGTCTCTGTGAGCTCCTGTGAGCCCTGCTTAGTTAATTCTGTGGGTCTTGTTCTCCTGGTATTCTCAGCCTCTCTCTGGCTTCTGTAGTCTTCTCCACTCTCACTTCTGCAGAGTTCTCTGAGATCCATCTGATGTTTGTCAGTGGGTCTCTTCATCTGCTCCCATCAGTTGCCAGAAAAGCCTCCCCAATGAAGATTAGGCTAGGCATGGGTCTGGAGTTCTGGTGGCGTGCACAGTCTCTGGTCAAGCCTGGGTACATATCTTTATTTAATCTTATGATTTCTTAGACAGCAATGCCTCTAAAAACTTTAGGTAGAATATTTTAAAATAAACTATATGTAACCAGAGAAAAACAATATATATATCCTAAATTATGTATTAATTTTATTTTCACTGTTTTGTTTCACCTCATTTTATAGAAGCCTAGCTGAATCTGTAAGGATTATATTAAATAAACTTATTAAATATTAGCATAAAATGAATATTGTCTATTATAAGTGTCTTGGCTGCATGGATGTATATGTCTTATGTGTGCACAGTGACCACAGAGGACTTAAGAGGTCACTGGAATCCCTAGAGCTGGAATTATGGACATGCGAGTCCTGGGAACCATCCTTGAGTCCTGTACAAGAACAAGAAGGGATTGCACCTGCTGAACTATCTCTCCAGCTCCCTTATTAACATATTTTTCTTTGTGTGTATATATGATGTGTGTGTGTGTAAATGTATGTGAACGTGGGTGCACTTGTCACAGCTTAAGTATCTTGGTCACAGGGCAACCTCAAATGTCAGTCCATACCTTCCACATTGTTTGAGATAAGAGTCTCTTGATGCTGTTTGGATGGGGTTAGGTTGTGCATGAGCTTCCAAGGATTCTCCTGTGTCTAACTCCCATTTCCCTGTGGTGACACAGACTTTCCATCTTGAGTCCAGATTTATGTGTGATTCTGTAAATATGAACTCTGGTTCTCATGACTACATGCCATATGCTTTACCCACCAATCCATCTCTCTATTCTTTTTTCTTTTTGTTTTTTTTTTTTTTTTTTTTTTTTTTTTTTCGAGACAGGGTTTCTCTGTGTAGTTTCGCACCTTTCCTGGAACTCGATTTGTAGACCAGGCTGGCCTTGAACTCACAGAGATCCGTCTGCCTCTGCCTCCCAAGTGCTGGGATTAAAGGCGTGCACCGCCACCACTTGGCACCATCTCTCTATTCTTATTGTTACTATTTTTTTTTTAAATCATTTTTTGGCTAGGTGGTGGTGGTGCACACCTTTAATCCTAGCACTCGGGAGGCAGAGCCAGGTGGATCTTTGTGAGTTTGAGGCCAGCCTGGTCTATAGAGCAAGATCCAGGAAAGGTGCAAAGCTACACAGAGAAACCCTGTCTCAAAAAACAAAAAATAAAAAACAAAAAAATCATTTTTTTTGTCCTCAAACTACAACTGCACCTGTATTTGTTTACATATGAACCTCAGTGTTATTTCTTCTTGTTATAACATGTAAGTTCTCTTTGAAGATTATACATTCTTTGTCTCTCTTGAATATTCTATTCATTTATAAAATTTCAATTCAGATATCACATTTTCTTTATAGTCTTTTCATTGGTTTCTTTCCATATCTTCGATTTATCTGGGGAATGATTACCTTTTGGTTCTTAGGATTAATTTAACTTTAAGTTGACATTCCATGATGGCTTCTTTAAAGTCCGCACTTATCAATGTTGCACCTGTGTTACTGACAGCTTGTGTCTGTGTGCTGATTCTTCTGTGACTTTATTAGATTTGTTGTGTTTTTTCACCTGATTATTAATTGACCAAACTTTTGCATAAGTACTTAAAAAGTACAATCTCCTGTTATCCTCTTATGAAGATGTGTGTCTTATGTGGGAACTTATTAGGGACCCTTCAAATTGATGCTAGAATATTAAACTGGCTTGAAATTCTGCAAGTTTTGTGCAGGTAATCATAGCTGCTTTGAGTTCATTTCTGTACCAGCCAGTTCATATCCAGAAGACATATTGCATGGCATCCCCTTCTTCCCCTGGCTCTTGCATTCTGGTGGATTCATTAATAATTGGCTGGTAAGTTTTAAAAAACAAAGATTGATTGTGCCTCTTCTCCAACCTCAATTTCTTCCTTCTGTGGTGTGGTGTGCTAATCCTGTGCTAAGCTATACCCCATCCTGACCACTTTCTGAGCAGGGCTATTTTATGCTCATACAAGAGGGAACTCTTTAGATCTAGGCAAATGATGCTGCTTTTCCTTAATGTCAATGGAAGACCCTAGGTTGTATTAAAATTATATTTCAAATCCATTCTCTGAAAATTTTACACATGCACAAAACGTATCTTGATCATGGGATCATATCCACCCTTCCCTCTTCCCTTCAGCTACCCATAGGACACCTTCAAAAATCTCTTCTTCACATAATGTCCTTATTTGTTGGTTTGGTTGTTTTTAACCACCTAAGTCTTATTAGTGCTCCCCATATGTACAGAGTGCAGGGGTCATGAGGCGTAGGGAAACCTACCTCTGGCTACTGACCCCAAACAAAAGTGACAGTCCTTCCCCAGCAGCTATCACCTACCAATTTTATGGCTGAGAACTTATCAGGGACCCTTTTGAATTGATGGTATAATGTTTAACTGGCTTGAGATGATGTAGGTTTTGTGCAGGTAACCACAGCTGCTGTGGGGTCATTTTGTAACAGTTCATAGCCCCTCTTTCTGTGGATTTTACATTCCTCCCACTCCTTTATTTTGTTTCTTGAACTTGGGCAGTAGTATAGGGGAATGAGGAGGTAGGAGTTGATACATATGTTCCATCCACGATTGAGACTCATGCTATTTTAGAACTTTGAAGCCTGGAGAGACCTAAGATGTTTACCAAATATTTAATATGTATCAATTTCAGTGTCTCTTTTCCTGTATAGAAATATTTTTGCTTTCTTCTGGGTTCCAGGCAATGCCCTTCATGCAAGCATGCATTGTTTTCTTAGTGTACGGATTTAGAGCTTATTAGTATGTTTCTTTCTTTTGCATTTTTCCCAGCGTTCAGAAAACCTTAACCTGTATCCTGAGACTTAACATCAACCTAGTAAGATTCAGCTATTTTTTTTTCTGAGCTACTCTGAGCAGCTCAGATTTAGAGACATCCCCAAAGGAAAATCTGTATAAATGTGGATCTGATCCAATGCATCTTTCTTCTTTCACATTAAACTTTCAAAATTTTTGTTTGATATTGATCATCCTAGAGTGCTTTTTTATGCTTGTCCAAGCATCATGCTTGTTATGCATACAATAGTAAGTCCAATAACAGCTCCATTATTTTAAATCTTTTTTTTCCTTTTTATGATAGTAATTAGTTGTTTGCATATTATCATTAGATTTACTAGCATGCAGTGAAGTGTAAAGATCAGATGCCTAAACTAATATATTATATGGAACAATATTTCAAAAGTAAAGTATTGAGATGTGTTTTAAAAACAACCGGTTAAGTGAAACTTACCTTACTTATACCAAGTTTCAGTTAAGTAAAATTTAGTGTCCAGTACCACCACTTCCCCTGGTGTTACACCTAGCCCATTATGTGCCATGAGGAAGGAGGGAGACATTTATGGGTTCCAAAGACTTTAATAATTCACCACATAAGCGGGTCGCTGATCGATCAGGGCTGCAGGACAAGATCTTGGGAGCCTTGTTTCTCCTGACAGCCCCAAGCAGGGGCAGAAGTGGGGTTTATAAACACAAAAATCACAAACATTTGTTGCCAAGTTACAGTTACATTTTTTACCAATCAGGATTTTGAAATTAGGGGCTTCCTTGAGTGTTCATCACTGTCAACTGATGTACAAGCAAGCCTTTCAGTCCAACCAGTTAGATTCATTTGTTCTTTCTCTTGTTAGGAACAACCATAACGTTTCTAAAGAACTAAAGATGCATAATGACTATTTGTATGTTTTTTTTTTTTGGGAGGAGTTTGATTAGCCATTGGAAAGTTCTCAGCTCCCCTAGGGCTTAGAAACCTGAGCTTTATTTCACCCTGCAGGTAAAACGGAGTCTGAAGTCAAAATGGTTGTACTCAGGCCAACATGCTTTTGCCTGCTCCCTTCACTAAGACTATAAACTGCTAGACAGAACCACTGGGTTATAATTAAGTTCATTTCTAAGCTTTTAATTATAAGGAAGCACAAAATTATTTTTCACCTACTTTTGTTTCAATGTGACCATCAGTTATAACATGATTTGACTGACATCCCAGAAAACCTGCAGTAAATGCTGTTTCTGTTTACACAGGTCAAGCAGAAGAAAACCAGGTGAGGAAAATTGTAGGTCCCGAGAGAAGTGAAAAGTAAAGGTGTAACAGCTTCAGAATCCTTTGAGGAAGAAAAAAATTCTTTTATTATTATTACTACTATTATTATTATTTATCGACAATAGATTCTTCTCTCATACAATACATCCCAACCACAGTTTCCCCTCCCTACCCTCCTCTCAGCTCCCTTAGCTCCACTTCACCTCTCCCCTAGATCCACTCCCTCTCTTTCCCTTCAGAAAAGAGTAGGCATCCAAGAGACAACAACCAAGCATGACAAAACAGGACACAATAAGATGAGACAAAATCCCTCATACTGAGGCTGGACAAGGCAACCCAATACGAGGAAAAGAGTCTCAAGGACAGGCAAATGAGGCAAAGAAACACCCGCTGTTCCCATTGTTAGGAGTCTCACAAAAAACACCAAGCTAACAGCCATAACATGCATGCAGACCCATGCATTCTCTGTACTTGCCACTTCAGTCTCTGAGAGCCCATGTGAGCCCTGCTTATTTGTTCCCACGGGCCGTGTTCTCCTGGTGTCTTCCATCTCCTCTCACTCCTACATTCTTTCCCCTCTTTTGTGAGCAAAATTCTAAGAGTTTAGTGTGGGTTAGATTTGTTTGTATAAAATAAGAACTATTCCACTACACTACATTCTTGTGCTTTGCTTGTTTCTTTTACTAAATTGCTCAGGCTGGACTCAAATTTGTGATCCTCATGGCCCAGCCTCTCCAGTAGCTGGATTACAGGTGTGCACCATGGCAGGACTGGGAAGTAAATTTTGAGTTTTGCGTTTTGATGTTTATATTTTCTACGAGTAACTAATGTTTCTGAATATCATAGGTTTTTCACATCAACACTTTCTTGTCTATAGACCTCAATAGTACTTGTCTATAGAAACTCACTAGTTTCTTTATGAGTTACCATTGTTGCTTAAATTCTATACTGAAATTGCATTCACAGGCCCATGTAGGGAAGAAGTTCCTTTTGTATGTGTGACCTGATCTCATTGATGAGATCACTGTGTTATTTTTTTTTTTTTTGACTTTATGGCTAGAAGTAAAACTATAGAAGCACAGCGTCATAGTTTGTTGCCCAATGTGATCTTGTATGAGTGTTTGTGTATTGAATATTGTTGGGGAATACTATTGTAAGGTGTGTTACCTTTGTTTATGTTGCATTTATTTAACTTTGTGAAGCTGTATTACTTTGCCCATCTAAAACACCTGGTTTTCTACTAAAGAACTGGAAGATCAATACCAAGGTAGAAGAAAGGATAGATGGGGCTGGCAGGGAGAGAGAATTAAAAGAAGGAGAAATCTGAAAGAAGAGATAGAAGGAAGTAGCCAGAGAAGGAGGAAGACTGAGCTACCCAGCTGCACGTCTAGACATGGAATAAGAATGAAAGAAAAGATATATAGGAATAGACAAAGATAAAAGCCTTGAGGCCAAAGTTAGGATAGTTTTAAGTTCAGAAAAGCTGGCTAGGAACAAGCCAAGCTAAGGCTGAGCATTTATAAGTAAGAATAAGCCTCTATGTGTGATTCATTTAGGATCTGGGTGGCAGTCCCCCCAAAAGAGTTAAAAAAAAAAAAAAATAACAACAACAGCACAGCACATCTGCAACTCTGCTGTTATATCAGTCCTTACCCCTATCTGAACTTGCAAATGTGAGAGGCTCACAGCAAACAATATCCTATACTGCCGTGACCTTCATTCATTAAAGTTCCTAGGGCCTCACAAGTTGTAGGTGAAAACTACAGCTCCTCCATTTTTCTTTCGGGCAGGGTATATCTCCTTTACCATTTCAATAGGCAAAATCCCACAGGGGATTTAAAAGACAGAATTTCAAAGACTTCGGAGAAAAATTTACCCCCCTTTCTCTAAGTAAATTTATTGTACATCTGGAGCTGTGGATATTTAATTTTTTTCTTTTTCTTTTTTTTTTTTTTTTTTTGGTTTTTCGAGACAGGGTTTCTCTGTGTAGCTTTGCGCCTTTCCTGGAACTCACTTTGTAGACCAGGCTGGCCTCGAACTCACAGAGATCCGCCTGGCTCTGCCTCCCGAGTGTTGGGATTAAAGGCGTGCGCCACCATCGCCCGGCCATGGATATTTAATTCTTTAAGTCCCTGGCACACATTTATTTCTGAACTCTATCCTACCACATGCTGGTGTCATAAAGATGTGTCCTCCTTTTGCTATGATATTAACTTTTTACTGCTTAAATAACCTGACATTTGAGGAAGGAAGCAAAGTTCCCTGCTCAATTTCCAGATCTTAAATGAATTTAATTTAATTTGGGGCCAAATAACAGAACTTTGAAAAATAAAAAATACATACATTCAAGGTATTTGCACCATGAAAGCTTAGGAAGGAGACAATGAATTTTATTTTATTGCATTGTATTTTTATTGCTATTTTTTTGAGACAGGGTTCCACACTGTTGTCCAGGCTGACATGGAACTCATTATGTCATCTGCACTGGCTTGAAGTCATTGAAATTTATTCTCATACCACTTTCTTCTGAGAGCCATGGTTATAGGTGGAAACTGGCACACATAGCAGACAACTCTATTCTTTTTGATGAAATTGTAGAGTATTGGTATCAGGTGAAGTATTTTTACATAATTAACTACATATATAAGGTGAACTGGTTTCCTATTATCATGCAACAAATATATATGTGAGGTATAATGTGTGCCTGGACCTCTGATAGATACTGGATAAACACAGGCAAGAGTACTTATACATATTAATCTTTGATGCAGATTAGAGGTTTGAGTCTTTGGACAAGCAAACAAACATTCCTAAAGAACATTCTGATTATGACAGTTAGGGTATTCAGCCATCCCATCACCAGTAGGTCAGCTCAGGCACCCTCTCGACCATTGCCAGTAGTCTATGGTGGAGTCATCTTTGTGGATTCCTGAGGACCTTCCTAGCACTCTGCTTCTCCATATTCTCATGGTGTCTTCATTTATCATGGTATCTCTTTCCTTGTTCTCCCACTCTGTTCCTGATCCAGCTCAAACCTCCCTCTTCCCTAAGCTCTCTTTCCCCCAACCCTTGCCCTCCATTACTCCCCCTCACTCCCAGTTTGCTCATGTTGATCTCATCCATTTCTCCATCATTGGGTGATCCCTGTGTCTTTCCTAGGGTTGTTCTTACCAGCTAGCTTCCCTGGAGTTGTGGGTTGCAGTCTGTTATCCTTTGCTTTACATCTACTATCCACTTATGAGTGAGTACATACCATGTATGTCTTTCTTAGTCTCGATTACCTCACTCAGGATGATATTTTCTAGTTCAATCCATTTGCCTGCAAACCTCATGATGTCATTGTTTTTCTCTGCTGAGTAGTACTCCATTGTGTATATGTACCACATTTTATTTATCCATTCTTCACTTGAGGGATATTTAGGTTGTTTCCAGGTTTTGGTTATTACAAATAATGCTGCTATGAACATAGTTGAGCATGTGTCCTTGTGATATGATTGAGCAGTACTTGGGTATATGCCCAAGAGTGGTATAGCTGGGTCTTGAGGGAGATTGATTCCCAATTTTCTGAGAAACCACCATACTGATTTCCAAAGTGGCTGTACAAGTTTGCATTCCCATCAACAGTGTAAGAGTGTTCCCCTTGCTCCACATCCTCTCCAACATAAGCTGTCTTCAGTGTTTTTGATCTTAGCCATTCTGATGGGTGTAAGATTGTATCTCAGAGTTGTTTTGATTTTGCATTTCCCTGATGACTAAGGATGTTGAGCAATTCCTTAAATGTCTTTCAGTCATTTGAGCTTCTTCTGTTGAGAATTCTCTATCTAGCTCTATAGCCCATTTCTTAATTGGACTGTTAGGTATTTTGAGGTCTAGTTTCTTGAGTTCTTTATATATTCTGGAGATCAGCCCTCTGTCAGATGTGGGGTTGGTGAAGATCTATTCCCATTCTGTAGGCTGTTGTTTTGTCTTATTGACTGTGTCCTTTACCCTTTATTAATTGTTTCTCTCTGTCTGTGCTACTGGTGTTATATTTAAGAAGTGATCTCTGGTGCCAATACATTCAAGACTACTTTCTACCTTCTCTTCTATCAGGTTCAGAGTAACTGGATTTATGTTGAGGTCTTTGATCCACTTGGACTTAAGTTTTGTGCATGGAGACAGATATGGATTTATTTGCAATCTTCTACATGTTCAAATCCAGTTATACCAGCACCATTTGTTGAAGATGCTTTTTTCAATTGTACAGTAGAACCCTCATCCAGTGACTGATGGAAGCAGATACAGAGATCCATGGCCGGGTCCCAGGTGGAGCTCCAATCAATAAGAGAGAGGAGGGATTCTATGAGCAGGAGATATCCAGACCATGATTGGAAAAAGTACAAAGACAACTAGCCAAACTAGTGGAAACACATGAACTGTGAACCAATAACTGAGGAGTCCCCGTGATACTGGACTAGGTCCTCTGGATAAGTGAGATAGTTGTTTAGCTTGAACTGTTTAGGGGGCCCCCAGACAGTGGGACCGGGACCTGTCCCTAATGAATGAGCTGGGTTTTTGGAGCCTAGTGCCTATGGTGAGACATTTTGCACAGCCTTAACACAGGGATGAGGGTCTTAGACCTGCCTCAGCTGAATGTACCAGGCTCTGCTGACTCCCCATGGGAGACCTTGCCTTGGAGGAGGCGGGAAAGGGGGGTGGGTTGGGGGAGAAGGCTGAGGGTGGGAGGAAGGAGGAGAGGGGAATCTGAGGTTGATATGTAAAATGAATAGAAAAATCTCCTCATAAAAAAGAACATTCTGATTAGATTGATTTAGTCTCTTTAATACTCAGTTATCTCTTGTCCCATGCATCAAAACTTTTCCATTATAAACATTTCCAACCATTTTTAATCTTTCTATATGTTCAAGGGTAAGCTTATTGGCCTGTAAAAGAATTTTGTGCTTGGGTTTTCTGCATCAGAATATCATAGTTTTAAAGTTGTCAAATGTATTTTTATGTTAGTCTCATTAATTTGTTTATATAAAGTGTTTTTCTTTTGTATTTATAATATACTGAAATAAAACTGTAATCAGAATATGTTTTATGGAAAAAAATCTACTTTCAATAAAAGAAATATACAAACTAACAACAGCAAATACTTTCATGAAACTGTTACCAGGTTGGAATGTAGAGTTTGGGGATACCTGAATCCATGTTCCTGGGTCACAGTCACACAAATTTGGCTCTAGAATAAACCATCTCATTTCCCTTTAAATAATTAATAAAATAAAATACACTGAAGTACAATGTGAGGACTACATTGGATACAATATGCTTACGGTTAGGGAACTAACACTTGTTTCTCCTGAAATTTGGCCTTTTAATATACCACTGGGGAATAGTAAGTTCCTCAATGAAACCCTTAAAATTTCTATCACAACACAAAGGAACTGGGAATCATTTTAGAACTCACTGGATCCACATAAACATGCACACTGATGCCACTTTGAAACAAAAGGAAATTAATTCAAAAGCACTCCACTCACCAATGCTAAAACAAAACAGTAAAACCCCAAAAGTTAAGTCACTGCTACCAAAGAGGGCAAAAGGTAAGTTTAATTTCAAGAAAACATAGCCGCTATTCCTGCTAATGTATGTCAAAATCAATTCCTGCTCCTTCTGAGGAACTCCATTAGCTATGCAGCCCATTGCTCTAGCTATTAGAAAGCTACTCGCAACAGATAAGGAGATGGAAATGAGCGGATAATCTCATCCCGAGACGAAATCTTCAGTGTAACTCCCCTCATTTCACATCATTCTTCATGGAAACGACACAACAGGACAGCCATAATCACATCACCACCCACCCTGCTATGGCCTATACTTTACATAAACCTCAACAAATTGATTTTCCTACCATCAATGCAGGGCTTCAGGAAGATAACTTTAGGGTAGAGGTTTTATTAAGACTTTTCTAAAACTAAAAATTAAATAGGAGTGGACTAGAATTGAGATTATGTGCTGCAGGAAGCAAATGGGATTCTTTTTCCATTGTGCCTTTTGTAACAAAATACAAAGGAGGAAAGGAAGAAAGAAGAATGGGTATGTCCAGAGAAGTCCATACTGAACTGACTTTAACAGTCATTGAAAAGTTAAGACTGCTCCAGCGTATTAAAAACTATTGTCCATTAAAGTATTTATTCATATGAATTTATATCTACTAACTTTAATCACATTGAAATTCAACACAAAATTTAAAGTATTCATTTATTTAAAAATGAAAATGTTCTTAATAACATAAGTAACATTCTATTTTTTAAAAAAATGATAAAATGATTCCTAAAACATGATTGTAAATTTCTTTTATGCCTGGCGCAGTGAAAGATTTATGGTACTGCAATCCGAACGTGCCTTCCCACAGTTTGTATACTGAAATCCAATCCCCAGTGTGGTACTAAATGGATGCCTCCAGGATGAGACCTCATGGAGCTCACTGCATTGCTAAAGAAGTGCTAGAGAAACTGTTCTTCCCACAACCCGTGAGAACACAGCTGTAAGAACATCTGGGAGGAACAAGCCAACCTTAAACATAGACTTCCCAGACTCCAGAACAGATAGACAGGAATATTTGTAGTTTGAAGCTGCTCAGTAGACCGCCTTTAAAAAAAAAAATTAGTATGTATTGGCGAGAAAACAAAGGTTATTTTAAATATGTTTATTGATTTAAACTGAGATCATGTATTATTTTCATTGAGGAACAGAAAAAAATGACTTTAACATGTACATTTGTGAAAGGGAAGACTGCTGAAAAACCTTTTTGAGATTTTTTTTAATTCTATCTAAAATACAATAATTAATGATTCTTGCATGTCAGTTGCTACATGAAATACTAAACATTATTAATGAACTTTCAGGAAACTGTTTTTCTATAGTATTTTACTAATCTTGCATATAGCTTCAATCTTACGAGGATTGTGTTTTCCAAGTGTTGGTACATTTCAGCATGTAGGCCAAATATTACCTACATTAACGTTCTCCTGATCTTTATCAGAAAATTCTTTAGTTACTGATTTGTTATTATGCTCCTGTGTGCACATTTTATAAGATTCAATTTTTTTTTTTGCTTAAAATCATGACAACATATATGTCACTAGCTGTTTTTAACACAGCAAGCCGACTTCTTTTCAATTTCCAGGAAATCTTTGGCAACATCTCAAGTCTGAATAACAATAGTTTATGTCAGTCATTCTGTGAAAGAACAGCAGTATTTCTTGAAAAAACAACATTCTTGCTCTGGTTCAAAGAGCCACAGAAGCACACAGATTTCCATCAAGTGTTTCTGCAAGAGACAACCACTGGACTTTGTTGCAGAGTAGAAATGCTTAAGAGTACCTCATGTCATTATGCAGCAATTTAAAGTGTGCATTTATAGTTAGACAATGAATAAAAACCAGCACATATATTACTTCTTAATTAAAATTTACAATTCTCTTTCATTCTAAGGATATTACATTAAAAATAAACAGTTAGAAAAAATAAACAATTAGATATTAGTCTTATTTTGTGTTAGTGTTGTGATATTTGATAAGATTCCTCTAACTGTAGCCAGATTTTCTCTTCCATTGCCATAGCAATGACAATATATTAAGAAGACAAATACCTTAGAGTTTCAGTAAAAATGCTTATAATTCTTTATATCTTAAAAAATTCATAGACATCCATAAATCATGCTAACTGCGTTTTGGAAATTATGAACTAAATGGGAAAACAAATGACTAGCTTGATCATGTTTCCATCCTAAAATTCAGCATTGAATGCTTTGGAAATAATTTGCATTTTAAGGCTAATAGGTATGTGGTTGAATTTGCTGTCTTTCTAACCAATGTAAAAAGTAAATCTACCTAGTGCTACAAATTGGAAATGTCAATAAAAAATGAACTATATTCCCATATAGATTGTTCTCCTTTGGAAGTTATCTTCATGTGTCTTCCTCTGTATGAATTATCGCCTCTAAATTAACTCAGTCTGTATTAAAATATTAATGACTTTTTTTGCTTTGGATCATTATATATAGTCTACATTTCCTAAATCCTTAATACCCCAAGTATAAAAACTGTGACCAATATTTGTGTGAAAAATATTAAGCAGCTAAATAGTGACCAAATTAAAACAAAGCAAAACAATTAGGCATAATTATTTTCTTATAAATACAATGATGACAGAAATAAATGCTAGTGCATTTGGAAAATCTGACTCATCTTTATTTCAGTACAATTATTAAAATATCAATTCATTCCTTTATCAAAGATATTGGTTTTTACATGGTTAGCTTACCTGGAAGTCAGCTTACCTGGAAGAGGCCTGTCTGTTTATTTCACATATGTCCCTGTATTTAGAATCTTCTGCTTGCATTGTTCCAGGAGTTAATTTGAATAGAATATATGATTGGTTTGCTGTGAGACGTGAAATAATATTAGAAGTGTCATTTTTTCAATACATGGCACATAAAAACATACATTTCTCTTAATAAATTAAACCATGCAAAATTACACAAATCTTGCAAAATCAAGCAATGCAATTTTCAAGCCAAGGGAAAAGTGGGTATTTATCTTGAGTGACCAGAGCATTTGATTACCTAGTTCTCTGAGTTTTGTGGGGCTAAGGGACACCACCTTCCTCATCCATGAATTTTCTGACCTTGTTTACAGGTTACTCGTTGAATAAAGACTTATTTCTCATTACTCCTTGACTAAGTCCTAGGGAAGTACACTCATGGTATACATCAGAATTCTAAGAACCGAGGATATCAAGCAAGTATTGTTTTTTCCCTTCTAGCACATGCACCAAACATTATTGGCTCACTCAAATCATGCGGCCAGACCTTAATTCATGTGGAAAAAAAGTTTATGCCAACAATGTGTCCTCCTTGACCCCCACTGAGGAGAAAGGATGAGTATAGTACTTCAGCTCTCTCATGTGAACTGGGGTTTGTGAGTTCAGAAAGAGGGCACCTAGGGCAGGTTAGGTGTTGGTAGCCTTCTGTTATGGGTTGAATTGTATTTTCAAGAACATATATTGAAGTCATAATCCAAGACACTTACCTGTGAATGCAATCTTGTCTGGAAACAGGGGCTTTGAAGATGTAGTAAATTAGTATGACCTCATTAGGATAGGTGTTCTTATGAGATATAGAGAATAGCGGCTGATGACCAAGATGCAGTGAAAACACCCTGTGAAGAGCGGCAAAGACTAAATGGATGCCTCAGTGTATCTGGAAACATCAAAGATTATTGCAAAGCTCCATATGTTGTGAAGGATATTTCAGAGAACAGAGCACTGGGAATGAGTTGCTTCTGGACTACCACTGCCATGAACACTGAGACAAAATCATTTGTGCTTTAAACCATCATGCATGGTTTGTTCTGTTGTGGCAGAATTTTGAAACAACTTACATGGGAATAATCAATGGTTTTACCATAATTTGATGAAGGGATAATGGAGTTGATGTCTCTGTGCCGCTGCTAAGATAAAATAACGAAACAATCTTGGATTTGCAAAGAACGTGGAATGAGTTGCAGATGAACAGTGGTGGATTAACAAAGGAATCCTGTATGAGAAAAAGGCCTTAAAATGATGGGGCACATTTGAGCTAAAATGTTCATGACCTTGAATGCAGTAGGCTGTCAATAATGGAAGCAGCAGGCTCTGGATCAAAAGATCAACACTGATGAGCAACATTGCCACTTCGATATAGCAACCTTCTGACAAATTCTAGTTGAGTTTGGTGATGGTGGTTCTTACATGTACATTAAGACTCAGGAACAAGAACTTTATAAGCCCTCTCTTCCTCTCTTCCCCTTCAGAAGTTGCCAGGTTCCTATTGTGGCTAGCTGTCATTTCTTCATGTGGAACTTTTTAGAATATTCATTGACAGATAAATTACAACAAACTTTTGTTTTTATCTATCCTGCTTTTTTTTAAAAAATAAAGCATAACTTTTTCATTTGTATTATCCTAACTTATTTCCACAAAGGAAAAATTAGAATCTACTCTTTAAATTTTAGTTTTCAAATTCATGCTATACTTTGAAGCTGCTTTATCAATAATGAGATGTAGTTCTAATTTCTTCCTTGGTTAATGTGATTCGGTGGAGTATGTACCCAACATATCATATTTTAAAATGATATCCTAGATCAAGGCAGGAAATACTGACATAAATGAATCCTTAAATATAGCATAATGTTATCATGCTGCCACTTAGTGCAGTATTGGAAAACTCATTCAGACCTCCAAATGAGAGCCTGTGGCGTTTCACAGATAATGTCCACATTTAAGTTACTATTCAGTGACAGCTACTCAAATCACATTTTTTCACTTCTCTATTTCTCCTCTTCTCAGCATATTTTGAACAGTACTCATTATTGAAATGTCAAGTTTGAGGGGGAGAAGATTGGCAAATATGTTGTGTTTTAAAAAAATGCATATTAATATTTTGCTTCCTACAAACAAGACGTTGGCTAAGAATGGTTTCAAGGCATTTCTGTCTGTAAAGTTTCTCCCATTACATTCAATCCATGATTTCTGTAATTTTGAGGAAATAGCGACCAATGATTGACAAAAAACTTCTATTGCACTGCTCGATTGTTTATTTAAAAAATATCTGGAAAAGACAACATATGGAATTTTGGTGAGAGATTAAATACAGGATAATTTTCATGAACACAGGTAGCTAATAGCAGGAAAGGGGTTTAAAACGCCTGTTTTATTCATTCATTTACTACAGATGAAGGAGTATGACCACTTTATTATATCTCCTGTGTAATGATTTCTATTTCTTATTGAGATAATTATTTTGTTTGTGTTGTTATGCATGAGACTTTAAAAAAATATGCAGATTTTCACTTTGAAACAATTCGATTAAAGATTAGAAGGAAGATGATCCAATAGCAAGATACAGAATGTGAGTAAGGGAATAAAGAGAGGCAGGAAGAAGGAAAAAGACCAAATGGGATAGGAGGAAGGGAGGTAGAGATGAAAAGGAGGCGTGGAACAGAGAGAGACAGAGAGAGAGAGAGAGAGAGAGAGAGAGAGAGAGAGAGAGAGAGAGAGAGAGAGAGAGAGAGAGAGAGAGACAGAGAGAGAGAGAGAGAGAGAGAGAGAGAGAGAGAGAGAGAGAGAGAGAGAGAGCCACAGCCCAGAAAAAGAAAACATATGTGATGATTCCTTACTTTAGAAGAGATATTTCTTAGGCATACAGCAATGATTATGACAATTTTATAATGTATTTGAATGGTTATGAACCATGAACTTTTTCTCATCTATATAACAGATGAGTTCCTCTTAAATTGTTTCCATTTTTAGAACTATCAGTCCAAGAATCCTAAATGCCTTTGTGTTTTGTTTTGCTTTTGTTTTTTTCACCTTTCTCGTCCTCTTACTCTCTGAGTAGATATGTGTTTAATAGTTGTTTGGACAGAAGAAAAAAAGTTTGCAAGAATCCCAGACACTTTATTTAGTTCTTGTTCCCTAAGAGGTTGGGGTTTAAAATGGGTGCTTCAAACAAAATTGCTAGGAACTAAACAGAATAAAATAGGTGCATCTGAAATGGAGAGACTATAAAGGAGAAAAAAATTAATTTTATATTTTGTAGAGTTAGATATTATAACACAAAGCTGTTTCTTCTTGGAGTATTTTAAAACATTTATAGATTGCAAGGAAATTCATGATTTGGAGGAAAGTATAAGACTCTATGTTTTATAAGTAAATTTGTATAAATTTACAATTAAAATGAATTAGGCAAAGAAAATGACAGGAAGCGTCTTTGCTTCAAAGCTGTATCTGTAAGTAGAGATCTGGAGTGGCCAGAGAAGGACATAGGTCAGAGTTTGTGAGTTTAACCTGACCCAAATAGACATACTTTACCCAGCTTCCTCTGCTAACTGAATACATGACAACTCCTTTGGAGAGGGTTGATGCTAAGTATACAAACCCTCACCCTCATCAAGGAGAGTTGCCAACTTTCATCTCACAATCTATCCTCTGCAAGAATACCAATGAACTAAAAATAGATAAACTTATCTTTGCTCTGTAGGAAAAGGTCAGTCTAACAGAATTTCAACAAAAGTAGATCCTGTTCTTATTAGCTGTCCACAGCTAGCCTCGGGTTTGAACAAAGGCTTATTAAAAATGGCAGTAGGAATAGTATTCATTAAGGACCACACAATAGAGAGCTACCTACTCTAAGAGGATGAACCTGGGGGATTTCAAATTTAACTTAAAACAAATATGAATGGTAAAAGATAACTAGCAAAATTGGAGCAATACCTATAGGCTCTGAATAGAAAAGGAGGCACAGAGGTAATGGTGCCAGCCAGGATACCTATGAAAAAATCTGTGTTAGCAAACCTACCTGGACAGTTGAAGTGTTGTGGAGAACAAAACACAATGTTATTGGAGTCACACACATTATCTCTATGCATGCAAGATCTTTGTTGAATATCAAGTGTCCCCAGGAGGTAAGAACAGACTCCTGTTCAGTGGGAGACAATTTTATGGAAAAAAAAAGATAAGATATTAGTGGCACAAATGAATGTTAAGGATTAGTGCATGGCTTTGTTTGTATGTGGGCAATGTCAGGATGCTGTATGGATCACTGCATACACTAATATTCATTCACTAATTTCTTCATACAGGCACAGATACCTATAATACCATATATATGTGTGTATATACATATACATATGAATATTAGTTAATTTTTATTGTTCTATTAATATATTAGGCATTTGCTTTGTGTGTGTATGTACTAGTGCACGTTACATTATACGTTTGTTGTTTTTAGTGACATTGGAGGTAAAAACCCAAAAACTTACATGTATTGTGTAGCCACTCTGTATCACTGAGCTACACTCTCAGCAGCTTTACATATTCTGATATTGTGCTATTGGACATGTTAAAATTAAGAACATTTTGGTCTTTCTTGTGAATTTTCTCCTTGAAAACATATACTTTAATAAATGTTACACTCTTATTCACAGAACCCCAGTGCTTTTTATTTGGTTATAATTTTCGTGATAGCATTGTAAGTTTATTTAAAATTTATATTTAATTATGTCTTAGTTATAACTTTGGTAAATAACATAAAAATTTGAGTTATTTTATGCACGCTGAAGTCTTTAATTAGTGGGGAAGGGGGCAACGTGGCCTACAGGGACTTGGAATCAAAAGCAGCAGCTGAATTAAGTCACTAAAGAAAGATTCAAATTGTGTTAAATGGAAAACAACTATTTGAGACTTTCAAAACGTATTTTCAAAATGATCAGGATATCTAAGAACAACTAAGCCTAGAAAGTAGAAAATATAAAGAGAAAAGAAGAGCACTATTCATTTAGGAATTAACATAGATAGTCAGATAAGTTTTTTAAGATTATCAAAGGCCAACATACACAGAATCTCTTCTTGTATACAAGTAAGGACTTAGAACATTTTAATTCCAATTACCTAGTCTTGCAACAATTATGTATACCATGGCTCTTTTTAACCCTGTATTTTAAAATTGAAAAGATGTACTCTTTCATATAATTGTCCGAAGATTTATTTCTCTCTTGAATTTTCCTCCTTTCTCCATTTCTATTTGGAATTCCTTCTTTATAATTAGAGGAATGTGGTGTGTGTTCAACATTTCTCATATCTTCTTGACTCTCCTTTTCTGTGGGAATCATTCTGTTGCATCTTCTCTTTCACTTACCCTATTGATCATTTTTTATCTAATGAACTCACATTTTAACCCAGTTATTTTGCTTTTTAGTAATTTGTATCTTGTTTTTTTCTTTTTTCATTATTAAGAAATTTTCTACTAAATTTACATACCAACCACAGATACCCCAACAGTTTGTATCTTGATTATAATGTCAAACTTCATGTTTAAATTAATTGTGTCTTCCAATTCAATAGACATATCCAGCATAATTACCTCAGGATTTTTTCTAATAATTTTTTTGTTAGTTTGGATTATGTTTATTGTCTGTTGCTTTCTCACTTAAAATTTTGCCTACTTGGGGTATATTTTTCATTGATAGTCAATAATTATATATACCAATACATTTGAAGATATGGATACTAGTATTGTCCCTGACAAAATATTTGGTGTTTAAAATTGTATCTAGAAGAAAGAACATCATTGCTTTTTAATTATCCCCTTTGAGATTATTTCAAACTTTAATTCTTCAAAGGGGCATCATATAGATCTCTCTGCCCACTTAGACCCAAAAATAATGTGGGGGCTTTTTGTGTGTGGTTGTCTTTCAGATACTCCAACATATAGGCAAATACACAGTCAAATTTATTGTGAGCATCAATATACTGTTCAAATCATTGGAACTACTTCTTTTATTAGAGAACATGAAATTGGGTAAGAACTGAAAAATTCTGAGACCGTATGTATTCTTCTGAATCTTCTCCCCAAGTTTATTAAGCCATTCAAGAACATAGATTTGTCTTTCATTTGTATTTCTGGCTGTTCTCAACAGGAGAGTTCAAACAAATTACCTAGTCTGCCTTTGTAAAATAAAAGGTTTTTTTTCCTATCAATTTAAACCTCTCCTTATGAATGATTCTTTAAAAACACTACCACAATGTTTTATGATTGCAAGTCATTAAACAGTAGTTTTAAATAGATACCAATGTGCTCTTAAATAGCTTGTTTCTGCTTCAGGTTATAGAAACTAGACCATTTTGGTTTTGATATAAGGACAAAAATAATAAGTACAATGGACAATTGATATATGCTGGTTGATGACATTTTTTCCATTTAAACTCTACACTCTCATGCTATGTAGACTTCAGGTTCCTCTGACAAAACACTTATATACAAGTACTTCAATTGACTATGTAGAAATAGTCATCCCACAGTTATTCACAATATTTTATTAACTAATTTATATTTAACCACTTATCTCATTGTTTTATAATTATATGAAGATATCTTAATATTAAAAAATCCTACTCATCTTTATTAACATAGTACTTAACTGATACCTACACTGTTTATTAAGTAAATGAATGTATAATGAACTAATATATTCACAAAATAATACAGAAGGTTGTACTGATTGCTCTCATCTCTTAATTAGACTCTTAAAATCAAGCTAATCTATTCACTTTTGTTCACATGTCTTCTTTCTTCCCCTTGATTAAAAATTATTTTAAGGGCCAAAAAGATGGCACTGGGAGTAAAGCTACTTTTATCTACAAGTAGGAATTAGCTATAGTATTTGTAGTTATTATTATATTCAAGTTAATATATAATATATGTAGCTTTCTTAGATAAGAGGCTGACATAATGGAAGAATATATATTCTCTCTCTCTCTCTTTATATATATATATAAAATTTCTAGATCTACTTTTTTTTTTAAAAAATTCCCATCTGGACTTGAGATCTACTGACATATGTTACAAGCCCCACTGGTTTAAGTCATCACTTTTTTTTGTCTTTGTTGTTCCATTAATTTACATGGAAAACAGTCAAGCTCCTAGGCAACCATGGCATTCATCTATCTACTTGTTACTTGCTTTGAAATTATATGACTGTATCAGCTCCTTAATATTATCAATATCCATAATCTTTAATACAAGATGACAATAATTTTTCAAAACTTGTGTTTTAAGATAATATGAATACAAGTAACATTATATGGACTGAGTAGGTTGTATTTATATATTTAGGAATGTGTGTATGTATATGTGTGTATGTGTATGTGTGTGTGTGTGTGTGTGTGTGTGTGTGTATGTGTGTGTGTGTGTGTGTGTGCACCAACTTCCGTTTTAGTATTCAATTGCTGTGACAAAACACCATAACCAAGACAACTTATAAAGGAAAATGTTTAATTGGGCATATGCTTTCAGACGCTTAGAGTCCACAGTGGCAGAGCAAATGCATGGTGGCAGTCATAGCCGACAGCTCATATCTTGATCCACATGAATGAGGCAGAAAGAGCCAGACTATAAGTGGTACTCATCTTTGGAAACTTTAAAGCCTGCCACAGGTGGCACATGTCATCTAACAAGGCCAAACCTCCTTATTCTTTCCAAAGAGTTCCACCAGCTGGGGACCAAGTATTCAAAACTATGAGCTTGTGGTGGCCATTCTCATTCAAATCACCACAAAGAAGCACAGATGACTGACATACAAGTTTTATTTTGAAATTTTGGGCAAAACTATATATTGAATTCCATAATAACTACACTAATGTAGGTCACAAGCAGTGAATAAGAGTTTTTATTTTTCCACACCCTTACCAGCATTTAGTTTAAATTGCTTTCTTGGTGGAAACCATTCTTACTGGGGTGAAAAGGATTCTCAAAGTAATTTTAACTTTAATTTATTTAATGGTAAGCGTATAGAACACTTTAAAATATACTTTAAATTTATTTTTACATGCATTCTGTGTATCCACATCACATCCTACCCAGATTTTCCCTACCACTCTCAATCAATCTTCCCAATAATTCCCTCACATAACTTAATTTAGTCTTTTTTTTTCATAACTTTGTGAGTGCAATTAGTTCTTTCCTATGTGTTCAGGTGTGTTAAGTCATTCATTGAAGCGTGGGCAACCTATCAACAAGACACATCTGAAAAAGAGTGTGTCTTCCTCTCCCAGAAACCATCACTTGCTTCTCAAGTCGATTATGGAATATTGATGGGCCCAATCTTTTGAAAGTCTCATGCAGATAACAACAGCACATATGATTTTATCAGTTCCATGATCTTGTCATGTCCAGAAGATAGTATTTAACAGCCCTCCCCTCCATACTGTGGGTCTTGCATTCTACAATATTCACTGAATCTTGGCAGAGAGGTATTATAAAAGTCTCATTTAAGGATAAACATTCACCAGTCACCTATTCTCAGAGCTTTTGCCAATTATGAGTTTGTGCATTGTTAGTGAATGTTGCCAAAAGGACTTAATCTAAACAAGACTGAGAGCAAGCCTAATCTCTGGTTATAAGCATATCTAGAAGTAAGTTTGACACCATGTTCTTTAATCAAAGCACCAGTAGTAGATTCCTGTCTAGGCTGCATGTCCTTACCAGTAATAAACTTTTGACTGAGTTTACTGTATCAAGGATATATTCCCTCTGCTGGCAGCAAATCCAATTAGAAAGCAGTTGGTTACTAACACAACAGTCATACCACCATTGTACCAATTGGTACAGTTCTTTGGCCCCTCTTCCATAATGACTCCTGATCTGTGGAGAGAGTGGCTATAAATGTCCATCTATGGCTAAGAAATAGGCTACCGTGCCACAGTAATAGTCACTTGTTCTCAGAAGATTCACAAGTGGTTATGGGTGGTAGATGATAACAGTGATCCATGGAGGTAAATGCAGTTTTTTAGATGGCAACTAGACAGACAAATTACATACATCTAGAAAATCCATACAAGTTGCTTTTCCATTGGGAGCTATGAACTTCTCAGCCACAGGTTTTTGTCCCTATTTACAGAACAGATGTGAAATCTTTTTCCCTTTTATGGAGTAGACCCTAAATCCAATTAGAAGGGTGTTGGTCAGCACAGGCAAGCCACTGTTAACACAAGCAGGCATATCCTGCCTATCACAGGCAGTATGTCAGTACGCAGGGTCAATATCTAAGCAAGAATGTTGGTGACAGTTCTCCACTAGCAGCCTTCATGCCCCTTCTGGCACTCTGAAGTCAGCCAGCAGGATTGGAAATATTTAGCTCAATCCCAGCATAATTTCTTTAAGTCAAAGCAAGTGCATGTGGTGTCTTCAGCAATAGTTCTGGTATATAACCTATATCAGTACCAATAGTCTTTATTATTTCTGGGGCCCCAGGGACTTTTCTAGCCAACAATTCATTGCTTGGGGAGGGATGGGGCAGCAGCTTACCTCTGCCATTGAGTTTTCATTCCATAACCTGTGGTTTCTGGGAATATTCTTTTTTGCCCATGTAGTATATCTTTTAGATTTTTTTCTCTTTTCCCATATCCCTGAGCTCTTCCATGGAGCCTCCCTCTATTTCTCCACAACTAACAAACTCATTGTGCCTCATTTAATCTGCTCAGAATGTAGCCTTGGTTTCCTAAATACACCTGCTGGTTCATAGCAAAGTAATATAGAGCTAAAAAAAAGAAAATTCCTTACAGAAATTAACAATAACAATATAATTGTAGAAATCTGGAGTTTGGATTCTTCCTTTTAAATGGAAATAATAAAATGAGAAAAGAAAGAATTTTGACTTACCATATAAATATTTATTTCAAAGTTTGTAAATTCTGAGTGCATTTTGGTTTGCTTTAAAACTACCAATCAAATATTAAAAATGTTTTGAACACCAACAGCCAAGAAAAGTTATTGACGTTTTTTTAGTATTGACATCTTTCTAAGCAATTTACCTTTCTCAGCAGAAAACAGGAAGTAGTTCTTTTTGGTGATTAGGCAATGTTTGAAACAGCAGCTCAAACTTTTTCTTCACCCAAATGGAAATGGAAATAAGCACAATTTGTAAAAGAGATAGAGTGTGGAAAAGCCAATTAAACATTGCACAGAAAGTTCATAAACTGCTGTTTCAAATAGAATTTGCCAGTTATTCATAACTAGTATACATTTCCATATTAAACTAAAAGTCTGTAAGAGAACACATTGTTTGTCTTGATGCCACCGATACAGACTATGACTTCAAATAATTGCAAATATCTAAGTGTTACTTAATAATTTTGTATTGTTTGTTATTTGCAATTGATACTGGCTGGCAAGAGGAAATCATTTAAGCATAGCTAGAAATACAACTGTAATTCGATATGTACTAAAATTACCTATAAGCCTTACTTTTTTTTTTTTTTTTTTTTTTTTGGTTTTTTGAGACAGGGTTTCTCTGTGTAGCTTTGTGCCTTTCCTGGGACTCACTTGGTAGCCCAGGCTGGCCTCGAACTCACAGAGATCCGCCTGGCTCTGCCTCCCGAGTACTGGGATTAAAGGCGTGCGCCACCACCGCCCGGCATATAAGCCTTACTTTTAAAAATTATTAAGGATTTGATTGATAAGACAGTTAATAAAAATGCCATGTTTATTGCCACGTTGTCCCTAATCATTAGAGGGAAAGTGAGCTTGCTTCAATTCATGGAAATGTAAAAGTCTTTTTGTTCAAGTGATAGCTCAGAAGTTAAAAGTACCTGCTGTAATTTAATGGTATCTGAGTTTGATTCCCAGCACCCATGCCAAGGAGCAGCACCATTTCTAACTTCAGCTCAAGGATATCCAATGCCCCTCCTCGCTAAGCACATCTGCGCTCTTGTGCACATGCATTCAGGCACACACACCTACATATAATTTAAAACAATAGTAAAATTTAACTGAAAAATATATAAAAGTCTTACCATAGAATAAAGGTGATAATTAGTATGGTGGAAAGGGAGAAGAAAGATGGTTTATAGTGTTTATTTAGTTATACAGGGTAACATGATACTTCACAGATATTATCTTCTAATACATGTTTGACATAAAGTAAACTTAAACATTAGTTGACTGACTGAAGGAATGCACATGTTCATGATTCAGATGACAGCACCCATGTTGGACAGTTCACAAATACCTATAACTCCAGTTACAAATGAATCTGACACCTCTGATCTCTGGGGGCTCCAGCATTCAGATGCATCAATGCCTCGCTAATTAGCATGAGTAAAGCTTGCAACAGGAACTGAAAATATGCTCATGCTCAATAATATAGACTGGTGTTTTGTTTTGTTTGTTTTTTGTTTTTGTTTTTTTCTCACATCATTGATAAGTCTTTCCATACCTAGAGTTTATTTTTGGAGTGATCCTGTCTATCTTTTCACTAGTAAATTTTCAAGTTTCCATTGTTTCATTGTTGCTTTTGTCTCTGATCATTGTTGCTATGGTTACTTAATTTGCCGTTGCCGCATCCATGTTCAGATTATTTAAGGAGAACATCTTTTCATATTGAACACAGGGCACTATAGTCAAACTTTCTTTGGGGATCAACAGCACCCCATATAATGACACAGGGACTTAATATTAAGTATGAAAGTTTGGCCTTTAGCTTAGGCTTGTTCCCAACTAGCTCTTATAACTTAACCTATTTCTGTTACTCTTACTTTCTGCCATGTGGCTTTCTGCCTCTCTTTCATTCTATGTGCTCAACTCTCTGTATGTCTCTGACATTTCTCCTGTGCCAAATTTCTCCCAAGTTCCTCTCTCTGCCCAGAAATCCCACCTATTCATTCCTACCTAGCTGTTGGTAAGTCAGCTCTTTATTAAACCAACCAGAAAGTACTTTGACAAAAACATATC